>NW_025223399.1:835593-1069255 GCF_014066325.1 Apis laboriosa | reverse complement strand
GACGATCCGAGACGGTCAAGTATACTCGGAGAACGAACTTTGCGATTACGTATATAATAAACCCTCGTCGTTTCCTCTTTTTCAAATTTTCCATACAACACATTTTGAAATTCAATTATCTACGATCCTCGATTTCTCTTATTTAAATCGATATCGCGTCCCCTTTTCTTCAAATAAATGATAATTCCTCTTCAAAATCCGCATTATCGATCCTCGCTGTTAGTTGTTAACGATATCGTAAATAACGCAGCGTGTACTTTTCTCTTTTTTTCTCTCTCTCGATTCGCCGAGCGGAAGGTGGATCGATAATGAGACGGAAATATTTTTTCGCGCTCGAATCCACGCGAAAAATGAATCACGCGATTGAAATACATCGCGGGAAATATCATCGTTCACTGCTCGTCCAAGGTTATGCTCGTCTCTTTGTACGCGTTCTCTCTTCGTTCTTTTTTTTTTTTTTTTTTTTTTATTACGTAACAACGGAACGATCGATATCGATATCTATGGATTCGGATGAAATGGATCGGGAAACGACTGGATCGCACTCCCTTTGAGCCAAGAACGAATGCGAAACACGCGTACACGCGTAAGGAATCGCCTCTCTGAAATCGTCTCTACGATTGGATCGATCTCGGATCTCTTCGATCGAGCTTCGTTCGAAAATATAAAGGGAAACGGAATGGAGGAGCGATTGAATTAACCCGTCCGTCATTAGCGCGCACACACACACAGAGACATTCTCACGCGTTTTCCGTCACATACTAATCACGTTCTCGGTGAAAGAGAAAGAGAGAGATAAAGAGAGGGAGCGAAATTGTTGGCCCACGACGAGTTACCTTTAAAAGTACTTCCGCTGACGTCGGCTTCCTGCCTGTTCCCCGCTATCCCGCACGTTTGTCAGCGCGCCAGTTTAATGAAATGTTCGAACGCCATGCCAAGCAATAATTCCGCTGTTTCTCGGCCTTCCCTTTAAACCGCAACTCGTTGCAAACGAGTCGCGTGTACGAGCAATTACCGGAGGGAGCGAGGGAGGGATGGGGGAAATCAATTTTCCACGGAAATGCGAACGTGGAAAAATCGAAGAGAATTTGTCGATTCGATTCGGGTACGCTCGGGAAAAATTCGCCGT
Source organism: Apis laboriosa (assembly GCF_014066325.1). Classification (NCBI taxonomy): domain Eukaryota; kingdom Metazoa; phylum Arthropoda; class Insecta; order Hymenoptera; family Apidae; genus Apis; species Apis laboriosa. The sequence goes on along the minus strand of NW_025223399.1, from coordinate 1,068,126 downwards.
GCGCGGAATAGATGGTGGGAAATGGGTGGAAAAACAGGTTTTTCCTAAAAATGTTCGAATCGCCGGATATAAAAATGGGGTACGCCTGTCGCTCGGATCGGCCGTATATCTCATTTTTCCTTCGATTCCCCGAACGCGCACCGACAACGCTCGTTTATATATTCGTGCCGTTTATCTTTGCGAAAAAGACGAGTTTAACAGAGAGAGAGAGAGAGAGAGAGACAGAGAGAAGAGAAGAGAAGCTATCCGGGGATAGTTTGGAAAAGCTTCGAAACGACGAACCCGTCCATTCTGTAAAAATCCGCGGCGAACCGACGTTCGACACCACGCCTATGTATGCAGGAACGAGTCGAAATTTACATGAGAAAACAACTCGTTGCAACGAAAACAACATCGCTGGAACATATATTCGCGACGCTGAATATATGTATATATAGACGGTGTGGTATCCCATTTTTTGGAAAGAGTGGAACACAGTTTCTCAGTTTCGGGAAGACGAAAATCTCTCCTTCCTCGCGAACCCCCACGACTCGTATCCTCGTTCGTAGCGTCCATCGGAAAGCGAGCCGTGTTTTCGAGGAGTGGTTCGAGTCGGTATTTAGTTGAGGCTCGGACGACAAAATCGAGGTGTCGCGTCGGTTCTCGGGCTAAGCCTCCGCCAGACGATGCTGTAATCCCTTAATACCTTCGTATCCCCCGAGCTCTTTCCATGCCGCGTGTAATACGGGGGAAGATTGTAACGATCGTCGGTCCCCGAGAAAAATGGCGGCATCACGCGACGCACACCACGATAAATAATCGATATTTTATGCGAAAAATGTACACCTTACGGAAGAGGGCGCCTCTCGCACTTACTTCAGGAGAATGCATTCGGGAAAGTTATTCTACGTTGAAGGAAAATTGATACCGGTCGAGGGAAAATTTGAAACCGGTTTCTAACGACTCCGGCCGAGTGGAAGCGCTCCTCTTCTCGGGAGCGGAATTTTCGACGATTTGTTTATCTTTCTGGTCGCGCTATTCTCGGTATCCGCGCGTTTCTTCGTTTCCGAACGAGTTTCGAAGGGAAGGCTGCCCTCCCTCCCTCCCTCCCTCCCTCCCCTTTTACCTTCGCGGCGCGGCTAAATTCGTTATCTTCGAGGATAATTTTGGCTCGCGAGATATCGCAGCATCGATTCGAAAAGCCGACCGATCCCCTCTCCTCGAGGGACGATTCATTGTAATGCGTTCCGCGGCTCGCCGGAAAGAAACACGATACTCTTTCGAGGAAAGTGTGCGACAAGGATAATTAAACAATTGTCCACGTTCCATTCCTGTAAATTATGCCGTCACGCGTTTAAAATTCTTCCCCGGTCTCTTTTATTTCCCTTCGATTTGTTTCGAATCCAACGATGTATCCTCGTCCGTGTTGTTTTAAAAAAAATAATTGTCCTTTTGCTACGCGACGATATCGGATAATAATAATTCGTTAAAAGCATATAAGCACGTCCTCGTAAAATCATTTTCCATTTATATGTTTATATCGTATTTCGGTACGTATATGCATTTCCATTAACGGAAAACTGCCAAGTTTAATTTCGAGAGAGAGAGAGAGAGAGAATAACGAAGTAACGAAGTAAACTTTCCGTCTTCGATTTAATACCGTTCGACTAACTTTCGAATCCCCTCCGTTCCCGGAGCATAATTGAAAAATTATGAAGAACTGCGTTTCCCTCCCGATCTCGATCTCGAGGAATTCTCAGCGAGAGCTCAGGTGGAAAAGGATCGCGACGACTTTGACGCGCTGGTTGCGCGGATTAACGCCCACGCGAACGTTAATTGGAGCGAGGGGAGGGATGGAAACGATGTCGGAGAATCTGTCGCGAGAACAATGGGGCCAGTGTGGCTTGAAGTCGGTTGAAATTACTACGCGAGACTTGTTTGCCCGATTGTGTTGCCCGATTAGGAGAGTAGCGCGTTCGTGTTACCGCGAACGAGCGTAGCGTTCCGCTTCGTGGAAAACGAACGCGCAAGGTGCCGCCACTATTTTCGAGGAGAAATGTTTGAAAGGAGCGGAGTTTTGCCGATGGATCGAGTTGTGTTAATCGGATCTTTCCTGTCTATATATCCCGCCAATATATCCTTTCGAATATGAAAATTCTCGTGTTTCGTTCCCTCGTTTACTTTATCCGAAAATATAGAAAATTTAGAATTGATTCTAAAGGAGAAGAAAAAGAAATGAATACGATTCGTTTCTTCGATAAAAGGCCAAATTGTGCTTTTGAAATGCGAAACATTGGAACGAAGTTACGAGGCAACTCTTTTCTGTTCGTGAAGGAATCTCACGATCAACGGAACGTATTTACTTTTTTCTACTTCTTAGCAGTAAGTAAGGATCAAAGCTTGGAATGCAAAAGCGAGTGAACGTTTGCAGGGAGCAGCTGAAATTACATTTTATGCGAAAGATGTAGCTCGATCGCGTGACGAGGAGCGATCGAGGACAGGGCGCGGCGATACGATTACTTCCTGCTAACCACTCCTCACTCCCGTCGCACCATTAACGAATGAACTCGAAACGGAACCGTCGAATTACATTCCGTTTATTACCGCAATTTTTGCATTATAAGCTACTCGCTGTGAACCATATTTCATCGTGATCCGTTTTTTCATTTGTTCGCCAAATTCTTCAAATTTTCTCTCGATGAATTGAAAAACCTCGACTCGAAGTATCGAAAACAAGTTGTTTACACTTTTGCATTAAGCTTCGATTCGCTGTAAACCAAATTTCATCATTTTTCCAGTTATTCGCCAAATACTTCAAATTTTGTCTCGATGAATTGAAAAACTTCGAGTTGGCCAACTTTGAGTTCGACTCGAAGTATCGAGAACAAGTTGTTCACACTTTTGCATTAAGCTTCGACTCGCTGTAAACCAAATTTCATCGTGATCCGTTTTTTCATTTGTTCGCCAAATTCTTCAAATTTTGTCTCGATGAATTGAAAACTTCGAGTTCGACTCGAACTATCGAGAATAAGTTTACACTTTTGCATTAAGCTTCGACTCGCTATAAACCAAATTTCATCATTTTTTCAGTTATTCGCCAAATACTTCAAATTTTGTCTCGATGAATTGAAAAACTTCGAGTTCTATTCGACCTATCGAGAACAAGTTGTTTACACTTTTGCATTAAGCTTCGACTCGCTGTAAACCAAATTTCATCATTTTTCCAGTTATTCGCCAAATACTTCAAATTTTGTTTCGATGAATTGAAAAACTTCGAGTTCGACTCGAACTATCGAGAAACTATCGAGAATAAGTTTACACTTTTGCATTAAGCTTCGACTCGCTGTAAACCAAATTTCATCATTTTTCCAGTTGTTCGCCAAATTTTGTCTCGATGAATTGAAAAACCTCGAGTTCGAAGTATCGAGATATTTTTGCGTAAATAATTTGAAATCGCTATCGATTCTAAAAATCATGGAATCAGAGGAATCGTAAAAATTTCATCGGATTCAAAAGTGGGGGGAGGGGGAAAGAGGAGGAAGAAGAGGAGAAAGAAAGAGCGTGGAAAGTTTATAAACACGATTCCCCGTAACGTACGACTTGGGTAACTTGGAACGTTTTCGCTGTGGGGTGCATCGGTGACGTCAGACGCGGTGCACCGCGCGGGGAACAGCTGGGACGTTATTTCTTGGAAATAAAGAGAAGAACGGGGCCACCGAGGGAAAAACTGTTAAGTGGACGGATGCACCGTGGAGAGGACACCGTCTATGTTCCCCTGTGCCCGATCGGTGACTAAGACCTCTCTTCAAATTCCATTTCCATTTCGCGCGCTGACTCAAAGGAACGGGGATAACGTCGGCTATTTTCTGCATCTAGTCGCAGTTGGCACAAAGGGGGAGCAGCCGAATTATGAACGGTGCTTAAACTCTCTGTAATTGCTCTACCTCGATTCGATTAATCGCGGCGTCTCGGCGTATAGATAGATTAAATGCCTCCCTCCCCCTCCGCGAGTAAACGATATATCTTTCTTGCTAAGGCAACATGACGAATCTTTCGAGAAAATTAAAGGAAGTGAAAGTGTAGAAATATTAACAGAACTTTTCCTTCCTAAAGAAACCTCGTGCACACAATCGTGCCACGTAGCCTGTCCAAGGGAGAGGAGGGAGAAAAATTCTTAAAGGGATGAATACCGTGCGCGTTTCGAGGGGAAATAAGACAGAGAAGGCAGTGGCGAGGAAAATCTTGGGGGTAATAATCGAGTTTAGTCGTATCGTAAACGAGAAGAGGGAGGGAGACCTTACCCTTAACCCCCTTAAGGGTTCTCGCGTTTCGAAGGTTTCTTCCGCGAAACGTTTCTCTTTCTTGGAGGAGTGGACTCCGCCGCCAGAAGCGATCACCGCCCGAGGAAAGGAGAAGGAAAACAAACGGGAAGAGGAATGCGGAGAGTCCCCTGGAAACGGTAGGAGGGTGGAGGCTCGAAAAATAAACGATTTGAGACGGTGGAGGGAGGACGGATGCGGCGGCCTACGCTACTTTCGGGTCGCGAAAATCGAAATCGACGGCGAACAGTGGAAACAAACGAGGGATGGATTAAATCTGCGATTAACCAGACGTTTATCCACCGCCGGAATCTCGTAACCGGCGTTATTTGCCGCTGGAAAAATAGGCCACGTGGAGAAATGGACGATAGGAGCGTGAATGGCGTTAGAATGGAGCCCTCCCCGTAAATTGCGGGGATAAATTAAAGCGGAAGTGAATTAAAGTTGCATGGAAGAACTTTGGCCAAACCAGGCTTTTGATCGTGGCTATGGAGAGAGAGAGAGAGGGAGAGAGAGAGAGGAGAGCTCTTCGCTCGAAAAAGAGGAGAGCCCCCTCTAAGAATTTGCATTAAAGCCAGCAGGTGGATGCGAAGCGGGCGCGGAAGCAGAAGGCGCTTCGATCCCCCGAAATTACACGGTCGAAGAAATACTCGATCGAGAAGATAAATAATTAAGGAGTATCGGGAGGGGGGGCGCGTGTCGCGAATGGCCGAGAGCAAAAAGCGGCGGGGCTACTGGCCAGGATTTTAAGGCGTCCGGTCACGAACTATCGGCGATCCGCCACCTGAATCGAAATTGACGAACGACCGACAATGGCGTTCCCATTGCGGGTTATAACGCGCGCTTCCAGCCGAGAGAACTCGGGGGGGCTTTTGATTTTACGTACGGCGCGAATCAATTTTTTCTCGCTCGCGGAAAAACAAAAGTACCTTTCACTCTGCTACGTTTCCTTTCGTTTCAATCGTACGAGAGTTCGATTTTTCCTCCGCCTATGCGCAACTATTTCCAAGAGATCGGATAGATTGTTTGTAATGTGCTCGATCGTGGAAAAGAAAGGTTCGAGGATGATAAGATAAAACACGCGTTCCCTCTCGAAATATATCATCGGAATCGGACTCGACGTTTTATCGGAAACTATTTCGGTGATAAAACGGCGATAGCAATGTGTTTTCTTTTTTTAGACTGGAATAACAAGAATTTGTTATTGTCTTCTAAAGAGAAATTTCCCTAGTTTCTTCCACTGGATTTTCGAAATTGAAGGGATCGCGGAGATCGATAGTTTTCGCGCTCATTCGTGGTGAGGCGACAGAAACGGAGAAGTCGAGTCGCTTTAAGAACAATGAAACTTTCGAAAGTTTGCGTCGGTGACGAAGTTGGCCGCGAGTACAGAGGCTAATTGAAGAGACCTAGGGACAAACCTAGTAACAGATCTTCCCTTCCTTCGAAGGATAGTCAGTGTTTGTAGTTATAATTCAGACAACTGTAATCGAGTTATTCGTGATTCGGTTAACTTCTCTCCACGAGTCTGTCTTGCTCGTCTTCTTCGTTGGGAAATTGACAACAGTTATCCATGTTTAATTCCTGATAATTACGCCTTTACGATGTTTCATTTTTTTACGTTCTAAAAAATTATTCCTCGATCATTCGTATGGATAAATCGGAAATAATTGAACAGAAAAAGAAATATATACATATGTACAAATTTCTTGGCTATCTTCTTTTTTTTCGACTTTTGTTTCCTCGAAAGAATCAAAGTCTGAATATATATATATATGTCAAAGTACATATTACGTAGCGTTTAACGTTAAAGATAACGATGTATCTGTGCGAGAATGAGTCACGAGCGTGAATAACGTTATCAAAATTATATTTCTTTGTTTCGTTATCGATTTTATGAACGTTTGCTTCTTACAGTTTACAAAAGAAAAACTGGAATCCAAAATTTCTAATTCGACTTACTTTTCGTCTCGTAGATCTCGTTTTTCGAGTTCGGCAAAATGTATCGAATGCGGATAGAATATCCTTGGAAACACGGTGTTCAAAGGGAATTAGGTCTTGTAGTTTGGAGGAAGGAACAAAGACAAAGAAAGCAAAGGAGAAAGAATGGCGGGAAAGTGATAGAATTGGAGTTACTAGACGCAAAGATGGGGGTGGGGGAGGCAAACACGGAGGAGGGAAAAGGTTGGGAAGGGCAGAAGACGGGCAGAGCGAGAAAGCGGAAATAAATAATAGGAGAAAGAGGTGGATCTTGCGGGAATCGCACGGTCGGGCGAAGAAGTCAGGGTTCGAGAGTCCCAACTCCCCGGTAAATCCTTCTCGCCGAGATGTCGAAAGTTTCTCTTTGTCGAGTCGCGCTCCGTTCGAGGATCGCGTGGTTACTTGACACAGTTGCAACCGAGCGTACGGAACCGCAAAACGGGGTCTGGTTACCGTTCCCGGAAGCTGCGTCGAATTTAAAATTCCAGCTGACGCAGAAAAAAAAGGGAGGGAGTCATCACGACCAATCGAGCGTATTTAAAGAACGAAACGCGGGGTATCGCGCATGGGACAACGAAAGTTGTCCCACGCTCCAAACTAGTTGCTCTTTTCGAAAGCAACATTTCGATCGCTTATTCGTTGTTAATCTCGTCGAATTCTCGTGTAACGGTAAACGGTGGTAAACGTTTTCCCTTTTCACCGATCGATCATCGACGATTAAACGTTTGAATGAAGATACAAATGGAAGGGAAAAAATGTTGTGTATATATATATATATAAAACATTTGTGTGTAAACAGAGGGAAGAAAAAAAAGGTTAAAGATCGTCGAAGCGAGAATCGAGCAATTTTCACGTCTCGATGCGATCGAATTGGTAGTATCGTCGGTAAAATTGTTACAGCCGATGATTTTCCGATTCATTAAGCTTTAACTTCGATTACAAATAATATTCGTTGGTGCGGATTGTTTCACGCGCGTAAAATATATATCTTTGTAAAGTCGAAATATGATTTTTTACAATTTTGATTTTAGAAAATTTCGTTTTTGTTGCGCGAGCTTGCGACGAAATAAAATTAAACGAAAAGAGGAAAAGGAAAGAAAGGAAAAAAAAAGAAAAAGAAAAAGATTCAACGATAAATTTAATTTAAATTGAACAACAACGCTTGCGCGTCGAAGACAAAATAAAAAGAAAGTTGAGAGATAAAGAGATTGATAAGACGAAGCAAACAACTGTAGGCGAGGAAGATTTCATCATTTTTTTCGATGCACATTTTTTTCAGTTTACTTCCAATAAAATTAAATGGAAAAAATTTAATCAAAAAGTAATAGTAACGTAGTGCAGCAAAAAAAAAAAAAAAAAAAAAAAAAGAAAAAAACGCAAAAGGTGGAAAGGTGGATAATGCAGCGGAAATAATACTACAGATGAAGAAAGATTTTATTACTTCGTCCATGCGTATTACGGCGCTGCAAACTTCCAGAAGAAAGTGGAACGAAAAGGAGGGAAAAAAAAAAATAAATAAAAAAAGAAAAACGAACGATGCGTTTGATTGAAATGGAACAACGTCGATACCGAAACAAAATCGAAAGAATCGAGGGGCAAATGGATAAGGTAGCGCGAACGAGAGGCGAAAAAAAAGATTGTACCGCAAAGCGTTGGAGCGACTTCCGTTTTAAACTTGACACGTCCACGCCTGTCTCACCGACCGAGCCAAACCGCGATAACATTGCGCAAGATCTGAATTACATGGAAACACGAGACGATGTTTTCGAAAATGCTTTCAATTTCTAGCTATTGTTTACCTCGAATCATATTGCGAATCGATACGTTCGCACGAAACGAGAGACGCCACGTCGTAGCCGAAGGTTCAATGTCCGATCGATGGATCATCTTGCGAGCATCGGTCAAAGTCGCGTCCCGTCATCCGTGAAATTCCGTGAAATTCCGTGAAACGCGTCCTCGCGTCCATTTTCCCTCCCTTTCTTAAATTCTTGGTATTACTTCCCCCCTCCCTTTGTTTACAACCGTTAGATTTATCTTATGGTTGGAAATTCGATCCAACATTCGAAAGAAGATAAACACGATTGCAGCGGAATGTTAAGTTAATCAGATTTCGAGAAAATTATAAAATTGGTGGTATCATCAACGGTAGCATCGCGAGCAGACCGCAAAACCACTGCATTACGCTTGCACAAGCTTGCACGGAGGCGTGAGAGGGCGAGAGCGTGCGAATTTCGAAGCGGGCCGCTTGTCACGGGAATGCCGGAAGTTAATTCGTGGAATGACCGGTGCAGGCCTTCCTTCTGGCTCTCGCGTCAAATTACTTTTCCTCGTACGTTGTGTATGTCGCAATACGAAACCGGTAGATAGCGCCAGTGGATCTTCGTTGCGCGCCGCCTCCTCTTCACTCGTCCGTATCGTATAATTCGATCGATCGTCCCAGCCGACTTTTCCTCCTTCGCTCGCTTTCTAACGTTCCCTCGAGAAGATTTGTATTTTTGTAAACGAATTAATCGCGTATGATAAATGTATCGAGGGTATTTCGCGAGCTCGACACCTGTTGTATCGAACAGCAGCGCAGATTGTCGAGCATTTCAAAGTTAAATCTGCTTGGATAATAGCGAGCGTCAGCAGGCTGTTTGCCTTTAAATCAACGTCGCTTTGCTCGAGCATTCGACGATAAGATCGAATAGTTACTACTACACATTTCGTGCGAAAATTTCAATTTTACGTAATTACTCTTAAAGTAAGACGAGGTCGATAAAATACGTACAACTTGGCCGAAACGAATTTCACCGTGGAAACGTTGAAAAGTCCGAGACGGAAATAGCGGTTGGAAAGAAGTCGTGTCCCGGCTCAGCTGCCAAGGGTCATCGCGAGGCAAGGTCATCGCGATCTCGGCTCGAGAATTCAAGAAACAATGAGCCCGTTATTAGCTCCCTCTTTCGAGAAACACGGATAATATCGAATGAAATGGGGGAGGAGAGACGCGTAACGGCGCTCTCAACTTTGCTCCGCGAGCATGCACATCTCTTCCACAACCGCGTGCCACCGTCATCCATAGCGGTGTCGAGAAAGGTGGCTCGTATTTAAGAAGCGAGACACGTTTAAAACGCGAACCAGTTACCACGCGGTGTGAACGAGCACACGCCGCGAACGTAAGAGAGAGAAGGTTATAGTTACCGTGACATTATTTTGCGCGACACCTGCTATCGTACGCTTCTTACTTAAATTACGAAGAAAGTTTACGAATATAAGGGTGGCGATATATTTTGCAATAGCATGATACGTATCAAAACTCACATAGTTGAGAAACGTTGGGATGATTGAGAATTATCGATATTATCATATTATTGACGCGAGGATGCATTGCATTTACGAGAAGCATTTACTTCTTGCATAAACCGTTACGATTCGACACGACGGTTGCGTACGAGGGGAATTTTGAGAGATTTAGTCACGAGGGTTGGCATATATATGGCACGGCGTATATGTAGATGCATAAAGCATACGGTTTCGATTGCGACACTTCCTCTCACTTTTAGAATCTCGCGTTCTAACGATGGATGAGTAATCTTGCGATATATTCCTGGAAATGTAATCGATGATCTACGAAAATATACGTGAAAACGTAAAAAAATTAAAAAAAAAAAATATATATATATAAAATTCAAACGTAAATCCCGAGATACCCGAGCAGATGGAATAAAGTCTACTATTAATTAAATTAAAATTCCTATCGACACGTGTAACAATACCTGTATAAAACCAAACCAATTGAATCAACTGGTGCATTAATAATCGCGTATTCCTTTGTCTCGACTTTACAATCTAACGTGTAATTTCGTTTACATCAGGGGAAAGAATGGAAAATCGGCGTAGCATTATCGATAAAGTCAAAAGGGGAAAATTTTGCCTTATCGCAAGCCCGTTCTTTCTCGCGATCCCCGGCCAACTCTGGTAAGGAACTGTACTGTGAGTAATCCGTACGATTTCGCAAGCGCGTACGGTAAATTGGACGCGTACGAGAGAGAGAGAGAGAGAGTGGAATGGCTGGATGGGCCACTTCGCACGTGTGGCCAATCGCGATAACTCGAGTGTGCTCGCGGGGTGTTACAGAGAATTATCGTCGGGAATGAACGAAGCAGGATGTCGGCTATATCTACGCCCCCGAGCGAATTCTCCAGACAAAGCCGGGCAAACCGCAATCGGGCCAGATGCGCGTGCACGTATTGTGCGCCGTGCCCTGTCCTAAAATAATATATCTGCCCTGCGGGGATACACCGGCTCATAATACGCTGCGTGCCGCAATCTCTATCCGCGCCGTTTATTAGGTTATCGAAGTTGGTCCTGCGTTAACTAGCTCAATTCAGCATCGAGGATTTCCTTCGATCTCGGCCATCATCGCGGAAGATCGTCGATCGACGAGATCGTTCATTTGTCTATCTCTCCTTCTTCGTTTCTTTCTCTCGATAAATTCGAAAAAAAAGGTATTCGAAAAATATATAAATATAAATTCGAAAAATAATATATCTATCTTTGCGAGGATACACTGGCTCATAATACACTGCGTGCTGCATTCTCTATCCACGTCGTTTATTAGATTATCGAATCCTGCTCAATTAATCGGCTCAATTCAGCATCGAGGATTTCCTTCGATCTCGACCATCATCGCGGAAGATCGTCGATCGACGAGATCGTTCATCCATCTCCTCTCCTTCTTCGTTTCTTTTTCTCGATAAATAAAAAAAGGGTTCTATAATAAAAAGGTTCGATAAATAAAAAAAGTAATATATCTGCTCTACGAAGATACACGTCATAATACGCTGCGTGCTACAATCTCTATCCACGTCGTTTATTAGGTTATCGAAGTTGGTCCTGCGTTAACTAGCTCAATTCAGCATCGAGGATTTCCTTCGATCTCGGCCATCATCGCGGAAGATCGTCGATCGACGAGATCGTTCATTTGTCTATCTCTCCTTCTTCGTTTCTTTCTCTCGATAAATTCGAAAAAAAAGGGTTCTAAAATAATATATCTATCTCTGCGAGGATACACTGGCTCATAATATATTGCGTGCCGCAATCTCTATCCACGTCGTTTATTAGGTTATCGAATCCTGCTCAATTAATCAGTTCAATTCATCGACGATTTCCTTCGATCTCGGCCATCATCGCGTCGATTTGAAACGGGGAAGATCGACGAGATCGTTCATCTATCTCCTCTCCTTCTTCATTTCTTTTTCTCGATAAATAAAAAAAGAGTTCTAAAGTAATATATCTGCTCTACGAAGATACACCTCATAATACGCTGCGTACTACGATTTCTATCCACGTCGTTTATTAGGTTATCGAATCCTGCTCAATTAATCGGCTCAATTCAACATCGAGGATTTCCTTCGAAATTCTCGGCCATCATCGCGTCGATTTGAAACAGGGGAAGATCGACGAGATCGTTCATTTGTCTATCTCCTTTCCTTTTTCTTCCTTTCCTTCTCGATGAATTCGAGAAAGAAAAAGAGAGAGAGAGTGGAAGGGTGTTAAAACATTCGTGCGTCGATCGGAGGAAGAAAAGGTGGGGCGGGGGTGAGCGCCATCCGGACGATAAACGACGATAAACCCGTAATAATTTTTTCCCCCTCGTGTGGCGCGACACAACGCGCCCGCATGATTACCGCACGTCGACTGGGTCGGTAACACCCAGAGATTCGTCGTGGACCGAAGTGTAATTCGTTGAAAGAGCCTATTGTGAATAAATTGAGGCGGAGCAAGGATTGGGTAGCGGTCAGAGCCCGAGCTTCTCTCGCGGTGTTCTCTCGCGTGGTCCGTTTTGTACGGATGAAATTCCCACCGCGGCCCCTCCCTCCGGCACCCCGTCAATTTATTAATCCAACCGACGACCGCGTTCGACGACCGACGCCCCGATATACAAAAGGGAACCGCGGCGAGGTGTTCTTCCTATCCCCACCAATTATTCTTCTCATTGTTATTGTCATTGTCGCACGGATTCCATCCCAAAATGGGATGGAATTACGAACTTCCCATTTTCAGGAATCGCGTTCGAACACGACAACGATTAACCGGCTAGATACGCTTCGCGCTGTTCAACCCATCTACAATTTTATTCTGCTCGATCTTTTCCCTGCTGGATCGTACGAATCGGTTATTGTCTTTCGCACACCGTTTCGAAAATACGGGGGAAAGTTTGGATGGAGATTATAATCGGCGTTGACTGCAAATATTATTAATCGAGCGTGGTTCGGCGAGCGATTGAATTCGAAACATTCGCCGGAGGGAACGTTTATCGCGAGAAGGAGAAGGCAAGGTCCGCCAATATACTCCATAACTGGAATCGTTGCGCCGCGCCAATTTACGGTCAACGTCCCGGCCAGTGTACACCAGCACCGCGATAAGGTTAATCGGCGATTTTTCAAATCCGTAACGGGAGGCGAATCGGGGGAGGAGGGCTTTATAAAGTCTGATGAGAGAAGAATGAAGAACGTGCGCGGCGAGGCGCGGAGAGGAAATGCACGCGTCCCTCCTTCCCCCCTCCGCGCGATCGACTTGGAGAGCTCGGTCAACCCTTCGGCCGGAAGTCGCGCACGCCGGAAGCCGACTAGGTTTAGGCGAACGATTTCGTGGTGGGACCTATCGCGGCCATCTACGAACGGGGCTCGCCCCTTACCTCGCCACGAGTGTATAAACGAGAGAGAAAGAGAGAGAGAGAGAGGGGTATTCGTGCCACGAGTTTCCTCTGTTCGCGTTCAACCGACTCCGATCGTTGTCTCGTTCTCGTGGAGAAAATATTCCCGATACCTTTTCCCGTTATCCGTTTCCGGAATCGGGAATCCCGAGATTCGTATTCGGGACGCAGGGAGCTCGTTGGAATAGATCGGATCTAAGAAGGAAAAAGAAAGGAAAAAGAAAGGAAAGGGGTTTTAGATTTTAAGCGAGGTTGAAAGCGAGACTTGGATCGACGTGATTCGAGGAGTGATGCAACTGCAACTGCAAACAAATTGCCCAGTGCGAAGGCAGTTATGACGCAACCGTCCAACGGGATTGGAATTTCATTCATTCATTCATCCTGGAATCGATCATCTCTCCGCCCGAAGCGCACCATTAGAAGAAAGCTTAACGCGATCGTTTAACGCGATCACAGGAGCTTTGTAAATAGAATTAACGACGTTGGAACGATAAGTGACGTCGTGGCTGGATCTGATTCGATTAGGAAGAATATATTTCGTGGACGAACTCGTGGTAGAGGTGTCGTTGAACCGGGGATGGAATATCGTATACGGCCTCTCTCTCTCTCTCTCTCTCTCTTTCTCTCTCTCTCCCCTTCTCTTTCCCCCCTTCTCCCGAACGCGATGAATACAAAGGGAAAAAAGATCGATCGACGATTCGTTTCTTTATTCGTCCACGATTAAAGACAACACCCGGTATACATTGCAATGCGTGTCACGCCTACGCGTGTCGCGTCAGGCGTTTGTCGGATCGACAGAAATTACTTTCAATGATACGAAACGTAGTCGGCTTGATAGCCGGTTCACAGAGCCCGTTACGATGGCAAGAAAAAAAAAAAAAAAAAAAAGATAACGACGCGATATATTAAATTAAATCTAATAATAACAATAATAATAATAATAATAATAAACGAAAGGATTTTGAAAAATGAAGATTTTGAGAAATTTTTCCCGTCGTTTAATAGGAATGAACGGATATTCTAGAAATTGTTAACGAAGCGTGAAAAATATTTTTGCCAAGCCAAACGTTACGTAAAACTGGTTATCCTTGCGTTTTCCACGCAGTTCTCAGATCGACGCGAAGATAGGGTATAAACGGGGGCCCAGTTCGAAGTCGAGAAGCGTAACGTTGCATCGATACTTAACCCGACATATCGACTTTAGAAATCTAGACCGTCGTTAATTCCGTTATTACGGGTTATTACCGTCCTACGAGCGATCTTCTTTTTTTTTTTCGAGTCATCTACGATTCGTTTCGCGAATAAAATCCTGGAAAATTCTTAGGAAATCGAGTTTCACGAGTCGATATCGCGTACGAATCACCCTTGAATGTTCAACGTAATCGAATTCCATTTGCACGAGCGAAATTTTTCACGAGCCATTCATCGATCGGTCGATCGATCGATTTTCGAGAGTCGAATGTTTTGATCACCGGTGGAAAACACGGCGTCCCTTCCAACAACAATAGCAATTCGTTATCCGGTCAGCAGCCGGTGCATCGAGTTCCAACTCGATTGCCAAGTTTCTCGCGGAAGTTTCTCGATTGAAGGCGAGAGGGAACCGGTTGGTTGGCGGAAAGGTGCGCCGCGATACGACGCACGGTTAATACGATCGGGTGGATCGGTTGGATCGCGTCCAACCGAGACGGGAACGACCGAGTGGAAATAACAAGGCAAAAGTGCGCTCGTAACGAATTAATTCCCACCGCCACGTTCACACGGGTCCAACGATTTGTCACGCTGGGATTCGAACGGAATCTCTCTCCGTGGCGAAAACTTTCACCGTTTCCAGAGTCGAGAATTGAGGCGAACGTTTCACCTCCGAACGATTTTCTTCGATAATTCTCCTCGAAAGAAAGATCCACCACCGTGTAAACAAACCGAACTTTGAAATCGCTCGTTAGAAATTTTATAAACGATCGTTGGTAATTTTCGAAGAATAACCTTTGTTCCCTCGATGGAAGAAGCGATACGAAGAAGAAGGAGAAGAAGAAGAAGAAGAAGAAGAAACTGAGTGCGCGCTATTCGGCTAGAGCGTGGCACCGCTAAGAGCCTCCATTTTTAGATCGCGCAAGAAAGATCGTAACGGGAGATGCTAAGTTATAAGACGCGAGGTTGGGAAGGCGAGGAGGAGAGAGTTAGTCATCGGGCGCGCATTTGCGTCGCACGTTTCCAGCGTTCGTTATCATGGCGGTCGTGAATCGAAACGGCAAACGTTGCGCGCACCGTTTCGCGTACACTACTACTACTATGAAATCGCGAGGAAAAAGGGGTAGTTGCGTGGTGATTCACCTGGTCGTTGGAGAAGACGCATTTGACGTTAATCCAACGGTGTGCCTTGACGGTGCAGTTGCAGCCGTCCATCGCGCATATCCCGGGCGGTGCACTCTCCACCTTGCCAACCAGAAATACTAAACAGCACAGAGACACCGACCATACCATCGCACGATCACGCTTCGGCCCGTTCGGCCGCACTCTCCTCCCTCCGCTCATCGTTATCGGCGATCCACCACCCTCGATCTTCCACCGGCGAACAAAAGGCCGCCTTGTGTTCCACCCGGATCGATCGCCTTCGATTCTTCCACCCGGGGATCTTTCCTCACATCGTTCACGGCACACCGTTAGGCTCGTGCCCCACTTTCATCTGGATCTCGATCCCTCTTCCTCTTCCCTCTCCAATCGCTCACATTTGTCCCGAAATTCGAATATCCCCGATCCAACGGGTCGCGTACTTCTCGATTCGAACAAAAGCCGCGAATCCTTCGATCGGATACTTGGAAACGGTCGGTGATCCGATTCTCTTCCAAATCGTCGTCGCGAATTTTTCCTCAGCGAAAACCAGGCACCGGGCTGGTTTTTTCGTACGGCATGCTCGGCTGGATGAGAGAAAGATGAGAAAACGTGGGACGGAAAACTGGTCGAGTCGATGTGTCCACCGCGAGATATATAGCGTAGAAAGACGCGCGCGGACGGCTCGGCTTTCCGAAGAGGTGGGGCAACTAGAGGCAGGCTGACGCGATCATGACGAAGGTTGCTTTCAAACTGTGGTCGGTGGCATGCACGATCAGTGTCTCCTCCCCACCAACAACCGTGTTCCTTACTTTGCCTCGCTCTCGCGTTTATTCTCCCTCTTCGACCTTTTAAAAGATAAAAGAGCGCGGTGGCAGGGCGCGTGAGGGACGAGCCGACATTCGGCCGCACTCGTTCGACCAGATTCTGTCCTCTTCACGGAGGAGCCAACGGAGGAGCAAATCCTCCTCTCGAGGCGCACCGGTTTGCGAGCGGGTCGTAGGATCGGCGCGCTCGGTCGGTGCCTTCCTTCAAGGGCTGACCTTGACCGAGTTTTACGCCGCTCTTCGTCCATCGCGGATCACGAATCCTCGTCACCTCGTCGCCGCGTTTACGTAACAACGCGTTTGTGTTGTGCGCTTTTTTCGAGCCAGGGTTACGCTTGGGAGAGAGAGAGGGAGAGAGAGTGATCGTACGTACCTGTTCACGAACCATCGATATTCTTCGTCCGTATCCTCTGTGGTTTCTCCCCGCGTTATTGTGATCGATTTGACTCGGAAGGACAAATCGATCGCTCTTTTTTTATCTTCGTCGTCCGTGAATCGTATCGTGCCAGTAATCGGTGAATTTGTTACAAATCGCGTAACGATCCATCGATATTTGCGATAAGAAATTAGAATTTAGTCTAAATTGAAAAAAAATGAGATTGTTTTCATATGTAATAAAAAGAGAAAAAGCATCGTTAATAATTATAAATGATCGTTCCAAAATACTACGTTATTCCTTTTCTGACGAAACGTCGGAATAATTTTTCTATTCGGTACACGCTTGAAAGTTCGAAAATTTCGAGCGACTTTCCTTTCTCTGAAATTTTCGAGACATTCCGCCATTCGTTCCACCAGTCCTTTAATTTAAACTTGGCAAATTTTATAACATCCTCGCAAAAAATCCGTGGGGAGGGGGAAAGATAGAAAAGTGCGCAACGTAAGCCGTGAAAGAGCGAAATGCGCGTATTTTATGAGTTGTTTGCAGGAAACTGGAAATCTAACGCGAAAGACGCAGAGGCAGGCTAGCGTAAAAACGAGACGAGCCGGCCAGCCAGCCAGCCAGCCAGCCACTTTTCACAGTCGCTTTTCACGATGGACAGCGTTTCCCTAAAATGGCACGGCATCGTGGCCGCGCTCGCTTTACGAGCCAAAGGGCCGCCCATTTAATTTCCCATGAGAAATTGCACGTGTCTTGCGCAACTTTGCCCTCGTTGCCGTCCCGTCGCGTCCACGTCACACACGACGCGGAACGTCCATTCATTCATTCATAACGCTCTCTTCTCGAACCAGGCACCACCTGACGCCATCCGAAGTGGCCATTTCCGAAATGACCACGCGCCCCCCACGTCACATCGGTGCCGACCTTAAAGCCGACCGATCCTCCATCCCCTTCCCGCTTCCATTTCGTTTCACGTTCCTTCCATCGATCTCCTTCCTCCTGTCTCGTATTACTCGACGTGGATCTCGTAAAACGACACCTCCCGTCAAGGATATTTCACGATCCGAGTGTCGGCGGACTATCGACAACTATGACGAATCAATCCGATCTTCTACCTGTTTCCTATTTAATTCCGTCCATCCCTGATGTAGTTCTACGAAAATTTTTAAAACGATTTTTAAAACGATGTCGACCAAGGATTTGGGACTCTATATCTAGAATTTTCCCAATTTCATCGATGGACGCTGTAGTTTGAAAATTCCGATTTTTAGAGATGAAGGATTTAGAAATTTAGAATTTTCCCAATTTCATCGATGAACACTAATTCTAGGAAAATTCCGATTTTTAGGGATGAAGGATTTAGAAATCTAGAATTTTCCCAATTTCATCGATGAACACTGTAATTCTAAGAAAATTCCGATTTTTAAAACGATGTCGACGAAAAATTTAGGAATCTAGAATTTTCTCAATTTCATCGATGAACACTGTAATTGGACGAAAATTCCGATTTTTAAAACGATGACGAAAAATTTAGGAATCTAGAATTTTCCTAATTTCATCGATGGACACTGTAATTGGATAAAAATTTCGATTTTTAAAACGATGTCGACCAAGGATTTGGGACTCTATATCTAGAATTTTAAGAATGTCGAAGGATTTAGAAATTTAGAATTTTCCCAATTTCATCGGTGAATACTAATTCTAGGAAAATTCCGATTTTTAGGGATGAAAGATTTAGAAATCTAGAATTTTCCCAATTTCATCGATGAATACTAATTCTAGGAAAATTCCGATTTTTAGAGATGAAGGATTTAGAAATCTAGAATTTTCCTAATTTCATCGATGGACACTGTAATTGGATGAAAATTCCGATTTTTAAGAATGTCGACGAAGGATTTAGAAATCTAGACTTTTCCTAACTTCATCGATGGACGCTATAATTCTAAGAAAATTCCGATTTTTAAGAATGTCGACGAAGGATTTAGAAATCTAGAATTTTCCCAATTTCATCGATGGATGCTGTAATTCTAAGAAAATTTCGATTTTTAAGAATGTCGACGAAGGATTTAGAAATCTAGACTTTTCCTAATTTCATCGATGGACGCTGTAATTCTAAGAAAATTCCGATTTTTAAAACAATGTCGACGAAAACTTTAGGAATCTAGAATTTTCCCAATTTCATCATGGAAACTGTTCTAATTCAGGAAAATTCCGATTTTTGAAGAATTTTTAGAATGAAGGATTTAAAAATTTATCGAATCGATGACGTTTCGATTGTCCAACGAGTTACTTGTTCGTAAAGCATCCAAGATAACTCGTTGTTCGAGAATTAAAAAAGGTTGTCCGGTGAACGAGTTAGGGACGACGACTCGAACGAGGCGAATATAATTTCTTCGCCGAGGCGAGTTTCGATCAAATCCGCGGCGAGCGTGTTGCCCGATACCGGTTTGGTTACATTGGCTTCTTTGAAAGTAACCGAGCGTATAAACCCAGGCTCTCGAAGAAGTCGTTGGGAACGAAATCGGTGAGGTAACGATCGCGTATAGGTAGTACAGCGGGGACACGAGAGGCGGGTCACGGTGGACGGAATTGCGACGTGATTGCTCCTTATTAGGGATGAGATGACTGGCCGGGGGAAAACGGCGATTGTCTGGCTGGCGGAGGAGCATCGTCCTCTGCCTCCACGCATATCCAGCCGAGATCCGTGAAACGGATCGTCAATTAGGGCCATCGCAATTTCGAAACTCGTTCTAACAGCGATCATGATCCGACCGAACGAATATTTATCGTTATCGTTTCTCTCCTCCTTTCTTTCTTTCCAACTTGTCTCGAAACAAGTGGAATCGCAGAAATTTGATTATAATTTGATGATCTTCGAAGTCTTTCTTTCGAACAAGAGAATGGATAAGGGATAAAATAAAATTTTCGAGTGAATTTTTCTTTTTTCTTTTTTCTTCTTGTTCGCAGTGGTCACTCGAACGAACGACTGTTTCTCCGAGACTTCGTATCTTGCACGGCTGGCAGCAGCGGAGGTCGTTTGGCAAGATGGTTGCAGCCAGACAGTTTCGTAGATCCCTCGAAATGCGAGGCGCTCTACTCGAAGGACGACATGAAGTGCGGATGCCCCGCCATCGTCACTGTACACACCAGAGATCAGTACGGGGATATCGTTCATGTACCTAATTTAAAGGTATATATATATATACACACACGATATAATCGTTGATTAATTCGATAATATTATCGTGTTCTAATTTAACCATTCCATTTTCAGGTGGAAGTGAAGGCAGTTCCTATAGAGAAAAAAGACTTGGGAGATTCGGAACGGGTTTCTCAACCCGACCCGTTCACGTTCGGCGGTCATCCTCAGCCACCGGTGGACGTGCCGTACGAGGTCACGATCAACAACAAGACGTGCTTCTACGCGATTACGATCATGAAGGCTTATCAAAACTATTCGTTCGAGGAGTTGAGGTTTATGTCACCGGCTATAAAAAGAACGAGCGAAAGCATGCTGGTTAGGCCGAACGACGATGGAAGCTATAGCGCGGCCTGGACACCGTCGTCCGTCGGATGGTATTCGCTCGTCATCACTATAGACGGATACGACATGGAAGATGTAAATATTTATCCTTTGATTCCGTAGCTCGCCATCTTTTTTTTACTTTAATAATAATAACTCGTCGATCTCTTTCGCAGAAATACAAGGTTGAGGTGAAGGAATCGCCGCAAGGTATGCAACCGCCCACTCAAAACGTTGTGAAGAAACCGCAACATCAACCGAGCAGGCTTAGAAAATTCGTGGCGAAGAACAGCGCTGGCTTGAGGATAAGGGCGCATCCGTCTCTTCAAAGCGAGCAAATTGGCATCGTTTTGGTTAACGATACCATAGCCTTCATAGACGAGGTAATCTCGTTTTCTCGAAATCTATCCACTCCGTACCTTCGTCGAGAAAGATTATCGTTCGTTTTCTTTAGATTCACAACGACGACGGCGTTTGGCTACGACTGAACGCTGAAACGATCAAGGAGTATTGCAACAGCAGCCATCTGGAAGCTTGGTGCTTGCAATACAATCAGCATTTGGGGAAAACGTTGCTCCTTCCCGTCGAGGAACCTAAATCTATCTTGGATCAAGTGATCAAGGAGACGATATTACGGAAAAGGCCGGAAATAATTGACGAGTATGGGAATGCAAACCACGATGTTGAACGTGTGTTTAAACACGTGTGATTTCGTAACCCGCGATATTGCGTTTATCGTTTCAGTAAAAGGAAGACGGTCACGTTCGACGGTGGTAGGAACATGGTGGTCGTAAAGTGCGGCGCTTCCGGTCACAATATTAGAAGTAGGCCGGGATTGAATGCGGCACCGGTTGGGAAATTGGCGCTTGGAAACGTGGTCACTATTCAAGAATACGTGAGTACTCTCTCATCTTTATCGTCGATAAAGATGAAGAACGTCGTTCGAAATATACATCGATCGTGATATTGTATCGTCACTGCGGCAGTTCGTGAACGGCGAGGGTACGTGGGTACGCATGGACGACGAGTCGATGGCCAAGTACTGTTTCCGGAAAGGTCGGGTGGCCGAGGGCGAGGCTTGGTCCCTGGCTGCGAGCAAGCACGGCGTCACTTACATGAAGATCGAGCAAGACACGGAGAACGATCCGACGGATAGGAAAGCGGCAGATCCGTCCCTCTCGCCTAATCACAAAGGTTTCGATTTTTCCGTGCCTTCCGTGAGTCACGAGGGCTTCAATTTCACCGCTCAAAATTTAACACCAGGTACAGCAGACTGTGGAGAGGGTAGTAATACAAATCCATTCGTTTTTGGTTCGTACAACCAACACGATTCACCAGGTATCATTGCGTAAAAGCATGATGCGGATTTCCCCTCCCGCGGTGTATTTACATACGTTGCTCATTTCTTTGGTCGCACGCTTCTTCAGGGAGCGACAGATTCACACCGGAGAAGGCCGACGTCTCGCCCAAGTTCTCCAAGGCCCATTCGAAGGAGAGGGTGGTGAAGGAGAGGGAGAGAGAGGGGGGCGGCGGGAAATTGAGCGTGCTGCAGAAGTGGTTGAGAGGCGACGACAAGTGTCACGGAGAGAAAAGAAGTTCACCCGGCAAGTGAGTGGAGAGGGGGAGACGAGCGCGCAGTGAGATTATATAGTTTTCGTTATATAGTTTTGCCATTTGTAGAGATTTCTCGGAATTCGTGGGCGTGTCCGTGAAGGAATTGGTGAAGGCGATAGGGGAGAGTCGGGCGAACGGTAACGGGCCCACGCCACCGGAGACCCCGAGGAGATTGTCGAGAAGTTCGTCGCCCAAGAATCCCCAAGGTGGGTCACCAAGATTTCACAGCCCGTCCTCTAGCCCGGTTCCGATACCCGGTACGTATACCACGCTATTTTCGAAACACTCGAAAATCGCTCGAAATACTCTCTACGACAAGGTCTTTACTTATTTTTTCTTTTTTTTTTTTTTCTCTTCTTTTTTTTAACTCGTGATCTCTCATTCTTAATCTCATTCGTTCATGCGTGTGTCTTACTTCACACTTTTGGCACCGTAACTGGTCCGAGGAGAGGGAATCGTTTCAGAAGCTGAGAGACCCGATAACGATACTCGTAAGATTATATAGCGATAACCACTCCGACCGAAACGGATTATACTTGTTAGAACGAAACCATTAAGTTTGAATAAGTCACACACTTTTCAATCTTATTAATTAACCTTAGTCGACGAACGAACCTTAGGATATTAAATATAAGATTTTTTTATTGTCGGATTAGTTATAACAGAATAGTAATGTTGCTCTTAGCTGGGTCCAGTCGGCAGCCAGTTGGTTCTGGTAATTGCCTCTTCCCTCCTGCTGCTCATGCACCAGGTACTCGTTCCTTTCCTACTCGACATAACCCTCATTCTGTTAATGATACATATATACACACATATATATATATAGTATATACATATAGGTATATACATAGCGTATACATGTTTAATGTTGTTCGCCATTTATTTTCCTTACACTTTACAATATTTTTCAAGAAACGTACAATTAGCACCTTATCTCCTTGTTGATGTGTGCGACTATACCATAAGATTCAAATGCATGCGGATGATATCATATATATATATATTATTTAAACACAATGACAACATGAATAATCAGTTTTCTTGCACGTACAAAATACAACGTTTTACCTTTGTCCATTGGAGATATAGAAAGTCGTATAGTGCACATGAGTATATGCAGACAGTGAGTCTAGACTTTAGTTAATAAATCGTTAACACGTTACATATAACAATTCTACAATTGATCCAAAAATTATCAGGTGGGAGAAGTTTGATAGGAGGGGGAGATAGTATCAGCAGCAGCCCTGTGCTCTGTGGCTCCCCCCGAAGTGTCGGCCTCTCCCCATTAGGTAAGGATAACAACACACGTAATATATACTCCTATATATAAATTTTTACACCAGACGAAATTGAATCGGTTACCATTACTTTTCGAATCATTATTTATCGTATAGATTGCTCGATTCGCAAATCCGTTGCAACTTCGTTCGCCAATTTCATTCGTTCGCGGCACGAAATTACATAATTGCACGAAGTTTATGCGAATGTTACATCTTTATATATATATATATATATATACATACACACACACATATACGTATACATATGTGAAAGGTGGAATAAAAATTGAGATTGTGAAAGTTCGAAATAGCTTATCGAGATTTGATGTTTCTCTTTCAAGTTTCTGGTGGGATGATAGACAGCGAGAGGTCGCAGCGACGGGGATCGACGCAAAGCGATACAAGTGCCTTGGTCAGTAGTCTAACTAGGGATCCTTCGCAATCTCCGAGCGCTGTCAGCACAACTGCCAATACTCGCGACCTCTCGCCAAGCCCAAGTTGTAGCTCTTTGCACATGAGATCCGAGGGTAGTATAGCCAGTCCACCCGATACACCGAAGCAAGAAGTCGTCGGGGTAAGCGAGCGATCAGACACGTCCTCTTCTCTATTCTATTTCGTCGATCGAAAATCTAAAAGGTAAAAAGTATATATCGAGGTTAAAATTAAATTCATTTCGTTCATTTCTCGTGGAAGGATTCGCAAGAAAGTCCGAAGAGAGTTTCGCAGGCGCAAACGCAAACGAGCCCGGACAGCGCGACCACGGCTATGAAAGGACACTTCAACATTGGCTCGACCGGGCCGAAAGACGGGGGGAAGTTGGCCAGAAGGGATCACGCTAAAATAACGAAGACGAGGACGAAACGCACCATGTCCCCGACCAACAGCCAGCAGAATACGAATACGAATCGAACGTTGAATCTGAACAAAGACAAGGTGAAGGAAGCTATCAGTCCATCGGTGGCCGAGTGTTTGAGAGCCGTGTTCGCGGCCTTCCTCTGGCACGAAGGAATCGTGCACGACGCGATGGCTTGCGCCAGCTTCCTCAAGTTTCATCCCGGCTTGCCGAAGCAGGGCGCCCTCGTCGTTACGAGGCAGCCGGTGATACAAACGACGGACAAACAGAGGCAGGAGCAGAAAGCGCGGCAGAGGCACTCGGTCGAGGTGATCAACGCCGGCAATTACTTGTACATACAGCCGAGCACGGTCGAGGCTTTGACGCGGTCCGCGGCGAACGCCAACGCGAACAGGAATCGCAAGAAGCAGAAAACGGTGATAAAGGAGGAGGTTCAAGAAAACCCGAAACTGGACTCTCTGCCGGAATTTCAAACGGTGGCTGTACTGCCGCCGGCTCTTAAGAGTCTGGTGTTCTTGTGGGAGGAACTGAGCACCAACTGCCTTCAAACGATAGAGCAACGATCGGTTCTGCCGAGCCCGATCTCGCAGATACAGACGATGAAGTTGGGGAAGCGGCCGGAGAAACGGCCGCGGGAGGACAAGGCGAAGGAGCGCGAGAAGAAGAACAGTAGAAAGAAGAAGGAGTGGAAACCGGTCGGTAGAGGGAACGGGAGCGAGGTGTTGGGAGGGATAGAGCGTGAAACGATTTGCGAATTGTGCGGTATGATGTTTCCGCATCCAGTGACATATCATATGAAAATGATGCATCCTGGTTGCGGATGGCATGCGGGCGGGAAAGGGTACAACAGCGGAGGGAACTATTGCATAGGTTGGGCGGGGAATTGCGGGGACGGTGGTATCGGTGGAAGTTCGTGGTACCTTATCTGCGATACGTGTCGCGATAAGTATTTGCGAGCTCGAAAATTGAAGCTCGCGAAAAAATTCTTAACAGGAATGACGAAGAAGAAGAATGCCTCTGCCAAAGTTGCGTCACCAGTTAGTAGTCCCACCGGGAACGAAACGCACATAATTATGAAGAACAATGCTATGTTTCTCTTAGACTTGGCTAGTGCGTCCGGATTGAATATTCCAAAGCAGCAGAGGCGCCCTTCCCAAACGCTGTCGTCCGTGGCAGAAAATTACAGTCCACCGGAAGCAGCTGGACCGTTTCCACCGACTGGGCCGTTTCAGTGTTTGCAAGCGTTGGGAGTTCATCATTCGCAAAGTCACGACGAGAGATATTACGAGGAGACGTTGAGACGTCAAAACGGACATCAAAATGCGTACGAGGGCAATGCGATGGCCAACACTGCGAACGGAAGGGTAAGGAATTTATTGTATTATATCGTTTGTAGCGAGCATCATTTATCCGAACAAAGTTTTTTTTTTCCCCTTTCTTCGTCCAGCCTTTGTCGGAATGCCCTATGAGCGACAGCGACGGGGAAGGTGGTAAAGGTCGTGGGATATTTCATCGGTCGGTATCGATGTCCACTGGCGCCCCATGGACTAGGAATTCGAACGATGGTAGAGTTGTCATGATGAGAAAACGAAACAATAGTAGCAGCGAAATGAACACTGGTTTGTAAATAATTGAATGTTAATTACATACGTTTGGACTCGGTGAGAAATAGCAATGGCGCTAGATATACTTCGTATATTTCTTTCTTTTATCGTAGATGCCGGATCATCTCTTCTGTGTTACCCTTCTGCAGCCCTACAAAAATTAGTACCATCGATGAATCAATCGGCAATTGTCTCAACGAATCAAGAGGAAGAAGTCACGACTAACGATAGAATAGAAATTCTTATGAGGCCTGTGATGCTTTTTGTCCTACAACAACATAATCTGCAACATCTACAACTCGCAATGAAGCAAGCATTGAGACGTGCTGCTTGTAGAGTTTATGCGATGCAAGCGTTAAACTGGTTGCTGAGAAGTGTGACGCAACCTATTTGCCTTCATGATTTACTATGGTGGTTCATTGCATCCCTAACACCTACGGTACCACCTGATATTCCAGACACAAATGAAGAAGACAATAAAACTGATAAAAAGGATGATCATGTAAATTTATTATTATAAATTTATTATATATAAAAATTTGTCTCTCTTTACACAATCTTTTTATATCATTGAAAAATTCTTTCATTTTACGATTATAAATGAATTTTCTTATTACGAATTCATTTTTCAATATATTTCATTTTCAGTATAGATAATATATAGAATATATTGTCAATAAAATATTATACTTTTTAGGAGATGATTGGCGTATGTGAACATCCTCTAAGCGATCTTGTCATAGCAGGTGAATCTGTTAATC
This sequence comes from Apis laboriosa, assembly GCF_014066325.1. NCBI lineage: Eukaryota > Metazoa > Arthropoda > Insecta > Hymenoptera > Apidae > Apis > Apis laboriosa. The sequence continues at coordinate 1,041,985 of NW_025223399.1, read as the reverse complement.
CATTACCAACGGTTTTTCATACTTTATTGCAAACTATAGCAGACTTGATGCTTTTACCACCTCCTGGTATGTTTTTTATATTATAATATTATATTATACATAATATTATTTTATACGGACAAAAATAGCAAACTTTAATTTTTATTAGGTTCTCCTTTGCAACAAGCTGCCATTCGATGTTGGGGCATTAAATTTACACCTGCAGATCATATGTTCCTCCACAGAAGTCATGTTTTTAGTAACATTAGTAAAATACTCTCAAGATCGGAAGAAGAGGAAGATATTACAATGAGCATGCATGAAAGTCATCAATCAATTCATTCTCAACAAGTTAATAGTTGTGTGGAAGTTTTGAAGGATTTAACATGCGGTGTGGAAATTAAAGCATCGAGTAGGCAAGCTATGATAGGTAGCTTGACTGATAATTCGACGGAAACTTTTTGGGAATCCGGTGACGAGGATCGAAATAAAACAAAAACGATAACTATCATTTGTGGTGCTCATTCTCTTCCTCGAATGGTGTACATTCATATTGATAACTGTCGTGATCTAACGGTAAGTTTCATAATGAATTTTCATAATTCATTTTTCATAATTCATTTAAGATGTTTTTATACTCATTTTACTTATGTTACAGCACAAAGTATCTAGTGTTACATTTCAGTCGGGTAATAACGTGGATGAAATGATCAAATTGAGAACTGTAGAAGTTGAAAGTCGTTCCGCTGGATGGATTAACTGCCCAGTCACTGGTAAAATCGTATAATATATTTTTGATTATATTATATGAAACTATTGTGAACGTCATTGTTACATTTCTTCTAGATCCACGTCATGTTATTGTCGGTCTGAAATTGAAAGGCCCAGATAATTCTTTGCGAGTACGACAGATACGAATTTTAGGTGAAATTGAAGGGGAATCTTTGAAAATTGAAAAACAATTGAATGCCCAAACGATTCAACAAAGAAATTGTGAAACAGAAACATTAAAAGTATTCCGTTTAATTACTTCTCAGGTACAATTAATTACATATATTCCTCGAAACATAATTTATTACATTTTTACAACAAGTATCTTTTATTTGTCAGGTATTTGGCAAACTTATACAAGGTGAACAACAACAACAACAAATGGACACTACGGAAGGAACTAACGAAGACTTGGAAGATAGTAATGATCTCCGCGAGCACATGGTTGGAATTTTATTCAGTAGAAACAATTTAACCCATTTACAAAAACAAGTTTGTACACACATTGTTCAAGCTATTCAAAAAGAAACCATTCGTTTAAGAGAAGAATGGGAGACGCTATTATGTTCTCCGACTCCTGCTAATAGCCTGTTAAGTGATAATAGCGATTTGCCTAAAGCAGCAGATGCGTATTGCTTTGAAATGTTATCCATGGTACTAGCCTTAAGTGGTAGTTCAGTAGGACAATATTATCTATCGCATCAATATGGATTGTTGAAAGATTTGTTGAGTTTGTTACATACTGGATCGGCAAGAGTGCAACGTCAAGTATGCATTTCATATTTTCTAAATTTTTATATTATTTTGTATTTAAATCGCGACTTTTCAATCTAATATTTTCAATTATTGATAGGTAACATCTTTGTTGAAGAGAATTTTACCAGAAATTAAACCAGAAGTGTTAGCTAATGTCATTAGCGTCAAACGATTACCGCCAACAGATTTTAGTATTATATCAGCAAATAATGGTCTTTCTCATAATACCGAATTTGATGAACATTCCGCGGGAATTCTTGACGTTTTCTTAAGTTGTATTGCTAAGGCACTCACAGTTCAAGTTAAAGTAAAAGGAAAAGAAAACAATGGGAAAGCTTTGCAAAGTGTATCATTAGCTACTAGTATTCATCCAAAAAGTCAAGTTGGAACAAGATGGTGGTTAAGAGGATGTATGACTAGAAAATTAGCTGAAGTGATAATACAACTTTTAAAAGATATGGCATCGGTATGTATAATTTAAATTAAAATTATTAAATTAAATAAATAATTTGAGATTAAAATTAATTTGATCGATCGTATATTATTTATTTATATCTTTGTAGGGAAAATTATCAGAAGCATGGGCATCAGTGACTAAAGCAGCTATTGCGGAAAATATTTTAAATCTTACCAGATTGGATGAAAGAAGCCGTGATCCAACTGAATGTCTTAAAACCCCAACTTTATGGCTTGCCCTTTCTTCCTTGTGTGTATTAGATTCCGATCATGTTGAGAGGTTGTCTTCGGGTCAATGGAGCGGTACTGAAGGACAACCGCCGCCCCCTAGAGTAAGAATATTAATCATTTTAAAATAACAATTTTTATGTACACATTTTTATATACATTCAATATATTTTCTACATTTTGTATATTTAGCCAACGTGTAGTAATCACGACGATGGCGAGACAACGGCAATTATTCAATGTAACGTTTGTGGAAATTTATGCTCGGAATGCGATAGAATTTTGCATTTACATAGAAGAACACGTATGCATATAAGACAAGTTTGCAAGGAGGAGGAAGAAGCGATACGCGTAGATCTTCATGAAGGATGTGGGCGAACAAAATTGTTTTGGATTTTGGCGCTTGCCGATAGTAGAACGTTAAAAGCGTTAGTGGAATTTCGTGATGGTTCGCCAAGAAAACCCGTTGGTGCTACATCTGGAATTTGCAGATTTTGCGGTACTACTGGAAATACAGGTTTGCTAGCTGTAGGAAATATTTGCGCAGATCAGGATTGTCAAGAGCATAGTAAAAACGCGTGCAGCAAAGTACACGTATGTGGGCATATTTGTGGAGGAGTACGAAACGAAAAGAATTGTCTACCTTGCCTACATAGATGTTTACCAGGCAGTGATTTGAAGCAAGATGCTGATGATATGTGCATGATTTGCTTTACGGAAGCTCTATCTGCTGCACCTGCGATTCAATTACAATGTGGACACGTTTTCCACTTGCATTGCTGTAGACACGTTTTAATGAAAAGATGGGTGGGACCTAGAATAACTTTTGGATTTTCTCTTTGTCCAATTTGTAAAATTCCAATGGAACATCCTACATTGACGGATCTATTGGCTAATATTAAGGAACTTTATGAAGATGTCAGAAGAAAGGCCTTAATGCGGTTAGAATACGAAGGATTGCACAAGTAAACACAAGTTTATACTGGATATTAAGAAACGTAATTAAGATTACATTTTTACATGATTATAACCTTTTACAGAGCGGAATCAACATTTGGACCAGGAGGAAGATATCATGAAGATCCTGCTGCATACGCAATGGAACGGTATGCGTATTATGTTTGCTACAAATGTCAGAAAGCTTATTATGGTGGTGAAGCACGATGCGACGCACAAGTAGGTGGAGAAACGTTCGATCCTACAGAATTAGTTTGTGGAGGTTGTAGCGACGTGGCAAGGGCTCAGATGTGTCCGAAGCATGGAGCAGACTTCCTAGAGTATAAGTGTCGTTATTGTTGCTCGGTGGCAGTCTTCTTTTGCTTTGGAACTACACATTTCTGTAACCCCTGCCACGACGACTTCCAACGAGTCACCACCATTCCAAAGGGTGAATTACCTTCGTGTCCTGCAGGTATTCTTTTCTTATCTTTTTTTATTATGACATATATTATGATTCTATATCTATATATATATATATATTACAGTTCTATATCTATACATAACTATGATTTTTTAAATAGGACCTAAAGCAAAACAACTCGAAGGGGAAGAATGTCCTTTACACGTTAAACATCCACCAACTGGTGAAGAATTTGCGCTTGGATGTGGTATTTGCCGTAATGCGCATACTTTTTAAGATTCTAAAACAATTTGATTTGACTATGGGACGAAACTCTTTCATAATTTATATTTGGCACGATAAAAGTTGCTCTTAAAACTATTGAAGAATGCTTAAGAATGCAGTATATAAACGAATATAGTTCGATATAAGTATTCTCATAATTAAAAATACGTGTGTCTAAGTGCTATGTGTATATCGATTTTTAAGAATTCTTATAGTGATCGCAAAAGTGGAATTGATGCAATATACTTACAAAAGGAAACATATAGACACAACTGAATAGCTGCAATTATAAGTGAGAATTTGATGATGCGTGAAACTATAATATTTGTTAAGTATTACATAAGTCGTTTTTATTGGTAATTTTAGAAATTACTAAAACACATAGAGAAAACGAAAGAATCTTGTGCATATATTAAACTTCTATACAAAGCAAAAAAAGAAGCTTGCACGTGCATAAATCATACATATTGTAGTGATTCTTTGATAAAGTATCTTAGATATAAATTAGTATTTAATGTTTAAAATATATGTGTATATATATATATGTGTGTGTGTGTATGTGTGTGTATATATATATATATATATATATATATGTATATATATGATATAATTCTACATGCTATAGGAAATATTTAATTATTATTGGCAATGATCCTAATAAATTATATATATAAGAAGATTATGTATGTGAAAGAAGTGTGTTATTTAAAAAAATATGAATTAAATTGTGGTGAATATAAATTTAAAAGTAAAAATTGAAATGTGTATGAAAAATTACGATTGATAATATATATAATGAATTATTATTAGCATTGTTGCTCGGCATACTCATAAACTTTGCATTTATTATCTTATCAACCTCTTATGTTTTTATACTTTTCCAAAGGAATAGAGCGTACTATTACATTTTTAATGTTATTTATTTATCAGCATAATACATTGTATTATGTGCGCAGCTTGCGAAATGATAGAATCATTGTGTATATTCATAAATGAATGCAATGTATGAACGATAATTGCGAATCGAGCGTCGATTGTTATTATTTGTGTTTCAACTTATCTAGTGCAGATTAAATGAAAATAATGATCGCAACGGAAAATATTATTCTGTTATTTACCTTTGATTTTATAACGGACATCACATCTGTCATTCGAATATGACAAGAATTCGAGAATCAAAATCAGCGCACTTTTCGACTGCTACTGCCGACTGATCGATCCAAGATGGCGATGTGCATCAGCGCCACGACACGGCAGTTTGTCTTAAGCAGTGCGAAGTGTAACGTGTGTGTGTGCGCGCGGTCCTGACGTTTTTCGCCTTGATCAGCGGTAAGTAGCCTTTATTTACGACTCGTGCAACAATAGTTATATAATTCCAGAGCCGCGTGAGTTATGTATACTTGTTCGTTGAGTGGCCTTTGGCGGGAAATATGGCTTTTCTAGAAGGAAACGATCATGCAACCGCTTGGTTGGAGATGATCTCCTACGCACGTTCGTGCCACCCTGCTAACACTGCTGTCAACTCGCTCTGTTTATTTTTACCACAAATTGAACCCAATTACAAGCCGGGAAATAGCTTAATTGAACAAAATTAGACAATTTCTTCTATTAAAGGAGAATCTTCCAGTGAAGATTTACAATTTACGTGTACCGATCGATTCTTTACCAATAGAAAGCATTATAAAAAGCAATAGACAGATGAACTATGTTCTTATGCGCGTAGATTTCTTCTTCTTGACTCATGTTCCTCGAATATTTCTTCAAAGTTAGGTCGTCAAGGTATAGAATTCTTGCCAAGTTGTCGTCTGCTGTATCGATACTTAACCTCACTTTGCTCACTTAACTCGAAGTACTGTCAAGTTACAGACGCTTTCGAGGCTAAGTGGTCCTCAAATTCGTATAGTCGATATCGTCTATAGAGTACAATGTCTTTCCATTTCGTTGTCTAGCAATGAAAACAATAGAACTTTATTCGGAAATTTATATTTAACGAATATTTTTTAAATTATCCAAAAAAAATATTCAAGTTTGTTCCATAACGATATAAAGAAACTCCTAGAATCAATCGGTGTGCATAAAATTTTAATATTAACAACTGCGTTCCGTGAATTATGATGAAAATCGATGCTGTGCGCAACTGATTATTCTTGTACTAAATTGTTGTTTCGTGAGGTGAGTAACGAGAGAGTCGCAGAGCACGTTTTATTTCGCATGCAATCCAACTATCGATAAAAATATTTGCAAAAATTCGACATATTACTTTTCGCAATTTTAATACGTTCATGTTTATTTATACGATCTAACGTATTCGTAAACAGGACATTGTAACGATTGATTGAGATTAGTTGCGATCGGTGACATTCCAATGGGAAATATGCTTCGCGGGAGCCATTAGATTCACGTGAAACTGGTTTTAAACACGTGCGTACCACGCGGTCTAATGCATTTCACGCATCTCACGCATTCGACCATCGAGCACGCGCTTGTCGTTCACAGTGAGTCGTTTTACGCACATTATCATCCGACAAACTATACTTTGTCGACGACAATAAATAAGTCGTTCTTGTTCTGCTTCCGTTTTCTCTGGATATGGTATTATTCGTACTGTTGAGCGAATCAGAAATAACCTTGTCAGATTATTTTATCTCATTTAACGTATATATTCCTTAAATTTTTTCTTTAGCATAACTTTTATACAATTCATTCATTTCTCATGGATAACTAGGAATTTTTATTATCGAATGAAAACGTTATTCAGAAATATTACGTTTATTTATGTTCAATTAATCTGATGATGACTTGTGTTTGGTAAAATTCAAATAGAAGTGCTCAATGTTTAACATGACAATAATCTCTATGATTACTGAACAGTTTGGAACCCCATCGTTGAAGTTAACATTACCGGTACCCCGGAAAACCAGTTTCTGTGAGATCATCTTGTCCCGTTATTTTTATGGAATCGTATGCATTGCACCAGTACTATATGTCGCGGTTGATACTTTCACGATGTGTTAAAGACTTATATGAAACTTTCTTCGTTTTCGATTGAAACCAATTACGATCAATGTTAAATTCAAATGTGTTATTAAATGCCATGTATATAGGTTTCTTTGACGTATACGATGAAATGTAGACAGTTGTTATTAATATTCATTGAACATTTTCTTTCTTTTAATTTTATTTGCAATAAAATATTTACAAATACGAAAAAATATTAAGATTTTATATTTAAGAATTTTTTTGATTTAAGAATATTTAAATGCTTCCATAATATTTAAAAAGAAAAGAACAAGAGTTCATAATTATTCGTTAATTTATATCGGCAAACTTATATATACTACATATCACGTTGTTTTCTTAAATTGAATCCTAGATTCTAAAATTAGTCTGCTTCTACGAGAATATTCTCTTCGCATATTCTCGTCGTTTTACATATATCGTTTCCACCTTCAAGATTAAAGTACAACTTAATTAAACACTTCCTATACTATTTCAAATCTTTAACAATTTAGATCTATGAGTCTGTTTATCCCTTGTTTAATTATGTCATGCATACACACGCAGTTGTCAGTTGAATAACGTAGAGGTTAGGTACATCAACTACGTTAATCGAAAATTCGTTTATAAGTTTTGAATAACCTATTCTTGATTAAAAATCTTATTTCATTAGAATCAAAGGCTAAATTATACTTTTATCAACACAATTTTTTCTAAAAAATTTTTTCATTATAAATTACTCATTACAATATTTACAAATACAAGTCTATCATTAATATCAATCAATTTAGGTTTATTTTTCTGATAGTAGCAAATGCGTTAAAAATTGTCGCAAAATAAATAATCTTATTTTTTTTTTTTCAGTAATTATAATTTTTGATTTATGAATATTATAATAGTTTCTTGTTGTTTCTTTCTTCAAAGTAAATTTGTTTCTTGCCCCAAAATATATTTCAAGAAAAATATCCGCATATAATTAAATTTATATTGTTCATGTATTAACTGTATTATATTTTTTTATTTGAATTCATCAATAGAGGACACGTATTCACAAATTCGAAAATATCGTCGATTTTTTTCTGAATTTTCACCAAAAATATAATTTATCCTTTATTGCATCGTGTTAAAAAGTTGAAAAGGCGTCATTAACGCATCGGTGACCACTTTAAGTGCATTAATTGGACGTATGTCGCCCACAGCGATAAATGACTCGAGATAAATGATTTTGTCGCGACGTCTGGTATGTTCGTAAAGAAGAATATTTTTATTCTGGTGTAGAAAAAAAAGAAAGAAAAAAAAAAAAATTTGGAACAAAAGAAACGAAAACTGAATTTCAATGAGAAACGAGTTCGGTGAAATGACTTTCGATGTCGACTTAATCCCATTTTCGCTTCATCAAAGAGAAATTCAAACTTTGTACTTACATTAGACACGGATTGAAGATATATCCAGTCAAGATGTGTATTTAAATCTCAAGTTTCATGATATTCAGACTGTGACAGCGCACCGTATATTGTAATTGCATTAAAGCTCCGTCAACGCGTGCGCTCTCATTACAGAGATTAACGGCGTTTTAATTGCGTTCGGAGTTATTTAAAGTTGCGTCCGTCGGTTTAGTCTTCTTCCGATAAGCTTAATTATCCTTTTCTGCACACGCTCTCTCCTTTTCTCCTATTCAAATGGTGTACATGCGTGCAAGATTTCTATGTTCCGAGATCTTCGTGATGTATAGTTGTGGGAAATCGTTGAAATTTTAATCATAAGCATGCGTGATTTCCAGTAATTTAAAACGAATATATTAATGATAAAACTATTTCTCGCCATTTTTCAGTACCATTTTTTGATAAAGAACTCGAAGCAAGCCTTGATTTTATCTACGCTATCATTTGTATCAATGATGATTTATTTATCATTAAATTATCTAAATAAACACCAATAAAATTCCGTTTTTTAGAATAATGTTTAGAATATTAATATTAACATCATAAATAAATTTGATTCGAAATACGGTAAAAATTTAGATTAAATTGAGATGAATTCTTAGAAAAAAAATATATCATAGGATCGTAAATACGCAATCATTAAATAGAACGCAAGATAACAAATGGCGCCGATTCTAATAAATACTTTTCATTATATTATTTTTAGATTGTGTTACTATGAATTTTTGAAATTATCGTTATCAATTATGATATCAAATAACTAATATTTCAAAAAATAACTATATTTCAAGAAAATCTTATCTCATTTTATCCATTCGTAAATCAATCTTAATTATTACTGTTTAGATATCCCCTAATCTTGAAAAATATCTTTAAAAATTGTCGCAAAGCGCAGAAATGAAAGATCCAATCATTTACGGTCCTTCGAATGTTAAAAATCCCCGAGTTTCGAATACCAGCGAGGGTAACATGAATGTCGATGCATTTTTACGTTTTCTGCCATTTGGAACCGGTTGCGAGGAACAAACGACATCGCTCGAGTCGCGATCGTGACCCGCGAAGATCAAGGCCGAGGATTCCGCTCGCGGTGAAACTCGGGTGGTCATTCTCGGGATAAGCGTAAAATTTGCATGGACACGAATCGGAATGGTTGCAAGCGTCCACGCGTCATGGACGTAGGCAGAGAGAGAGAGAGAGAGAGAGAGAGAGAAAGAGAGAGAGAGCAGATTCGCTCACGCGTGTACACAGGTGCGTGGAACCAAGGTGAATGCGCCTTCAACATCGCGGAGCACCTTCAGTCGTATCTTCTTCCTCTTCCTATCAACACTGTAGACGGTGCATCGCCGGCTCGCCGCACTCGCGTGCCTTATTCTCGAGACGTTGGCCGCTTCACGGATAATCCATTTTTGATCGAACTCTCGTGTTTACCGTACCAATGGTCGAAGGTACGATCGGGAGGACGGGAAAGGGACGACACGTGGTGAAGCGATCCGTGAAGCGAGCGTGATTCAGCTTCGACCGTTTTATATTTAGAAGAGTCGAGGTTTTTGTACAGGCGAAGTGTTTGCTTGCGCGCGACTCGAAAAATGCCCGCAAATGCTATGTGTATGCGGAAGGTTATAACGCACGAATTTTGATGGTTGATAGAATGACTTTATGGAAAACGTTCTTATCTAACTCGATACGAGCGGGCCGGTAAATTTGTTTCTCGTGTCACATCACACCGTGGAACGAGTGAGTAGTTGAAAGTGATCGGGGAAATATTTGGTAACTGATCTAGGGTCAAGAGAGAATCACTGGACGAATATCGAGCGACGAATCGATTCGTTGGAACGATCGGGTACGTCGGCTCTTGACTCGCTCATATCGGCACTTGACTAGTGTCTTTCGCTCGCTGTTAATTAATGCCAACGTTAACCCTTTGCCTTTGAACATTGACGAGTACTTGAACCCCCGTGTAAACGTGTCTTGAGAATGATTGATAACGCTTTCGAACGTTGATATCTTCGGTGTTGTTTGCGTAATAAATTACGACGAATTGAAAAGTGGACAGATACTTCGAATGTTTTCTTTTTCTTCTAAGATGTTTCTTATTAGTCTACGAAGTAGAGTCTTTCTCAAGTGATAGTGAATATACATATATATATATATATATACTGTTTATCAGTGTTTATCAATTGAGACGAGCAAGATTTTCGAAATAGAAATATTCGATATACCGTGACAAGATATGGGAGAGGAGCTTTACCATGGTCGTCGTGGCTTCATCGGCGATTACCGTGATTGAGGATTTTTCAAAAGACACTTTGGGAAGGTACGATATTATATTATCGGTATGAGTATAAACGGAGTGCACGGAAGGTACGATTTTTTTGCTCAATCTTTGAAAAATTGCAAGAAAATACTCGATACTGTTATGAACATCAGCGTAGCCAACATAATCGTTCGCGTTACCATAGAACCGTAACGCACGAATGTTTTCAGTTAAGGGTTAAAGTCTCGCTCGAGTTATGCGAAATTACAGAATAACACTCGAGCTGCACCAAGTCTAACGGGCACGACGATCGGAATGAAACGCATAAAAAGCCGCGCTTAACGTTGCACGGGGATGCTGGACTATCTAGAGATGCGCTACAAGAAACGACATTATTTCACGGTATTGTTACCGTGTCGCGGCAACAATTTCTTTCGAACGGCTTCGCTCTGTAACCAGTCTAAACTTATCCAAGATTGAACGGAAAAACGAAATTCAATCGCACGATGGAATTTCGTTTCACGCGAAATCGCGTTTTTATTTCGTCGAAATTCAAAAAAAAAGGAAAAAAAACGACGAAAAAGGAAGCTACACGCACACACAACGAATCTTTTTTAGGTCGGTGAAATTCATCGAGCCGTTTCTCCTGCTTTGGTGGATAAACCACCGCGTGTCGTTCAACGATCGAAAGTACATTATATTCGATCGTGATTCGTAGTCACGATCTCACCTGAAATCTCACGAACTTGGCCTCTTTCGCTCCTTTGTTTCCTTCTCTCCTTCCGTTTCAACCGATGCGCAAAACTTTGTCTCTCTCCGTTCGAAGGTCGGTCGGAACGAAGAAGCTTTCGGTATCGATAGCGAACGATTCAACTTTCCAAATGCGACGTTGCTTTAATCGTCTCGAAGTAACGGTGGATACGAAAGAATAATCCGTCGAGTATTTCTTTGTCGAGCTCGATTACAGCTCGGCGAGAGTTTATTACATTAAATGCGTCATTTGTCGATGGGAAGCTATTCGGAACGCGGGAATTTCTCAGTATTGCTTATCTCGACGGCTTATAGCGAGGTGTCGGTTGCTAACGGCGAGAGAGAGCGAGCGAGAGAGAGAGAGAGAGAGAGATGTTAAAATATTCGTTCGATGTGACGGAACTCCGAGATCATGAATCATTGATAAAACTTATTTGACGATTACGCACGCCAGGAGCCCGGTTTAATGGCACAATTGTGCTCGATAATTTCTCGGCTGCCAACGTTTTACATCATAATTTCCTTCGCTCTGCTTTTAGCTTGGACGATTTAAATAACATCAATCGCGAAAGTAGGAAATTCTAGTCGATGAAAAGTCATTTATGAATCGTATGAATAGAGAGCTTGACTTTGATTCGCCTTCTTATTTATTAGTCTCGTTGAGAGGCGCGCGAACTGGATTGTTAACTGTTGATTCACGATGACTTCTATCTCGGGAAGGAACAACTTTCAGACGCTTCATTGTTATGAGGCTTTGTCGGAGAAGTTTGACATTAAGCGAAGTTCTGATAAGGTTTGAAGATGCGAAGTTGCGGGAGGGAAGCTTCGCGAACTTCTTACGCGGACGAAACTCTTTTAAATCGCGAAGAATCCTGCGAGATGTTCATTTTCTCTTCTCTTTCCCTCTTCTCTTTTTTTCGTACCGAGTTAATGTAAACAACGATGGCGAGAACACAAACATTTTTATATTCAGTCGAAAAAATTAAATTTCACCGTACACGTTTGATGTATCGGGCTTTGGAAAAGCGTTGATTTATAAACACGACGTGTACTATGTAGGTTGATGCATATAATGGTTTTTCTCAGAATTTTATATCGTTAAACTCGCGTTGTCCATTAAATTTCATCGTCGATCGCTATTAATCATATTAAAGAAGAAGAAAATTGTAATCAAAAAGCAACTTACCGCTTGCGCTGCTTGCTTCAACGCTTGAAAGAGGAAAACATCGAAGAGGGGGGGAAGGAGTGAGCGTGATGGTTGAAGGGAGATAGGAAAAGCACACGGTCAATTAAAGAAAACACGCAGTCCGGAACGGACGTTGCTCCACGAAGCATCGTTGTTCGTGGATATATCGGCGTAAAACTGTATATAAATATATATATATATATATATATATATATAATCATTTTTTCGCTTTAATCTCGTTTAATCTATCAAATAATAATGGAAAATTGGCTGAAATTAGAGGCGAAATATTTCGAGTTCGAGCATAAAATTATCTACGCATTATTACACAAATTAACTATTCAATAAGACTTTTAAAAAACGTTGTTTCCGATAATTAGTTTTAATTTCTCGTTCCTGGGTTTTGTTCGACTTTAAATCAACACCGAAACTTCCATCTTATTTCTCTGTTTTCATTGTTAATGCGCTCGAGATTCAATTTCTCCACAGATTCGATTGAACGTGTAAATGAATTCTCTCTTCTCGTTGATTAATATTTCCAATCGAGTTTCCCCATTGTACAATGCAAATATTTCGGAACCAGCGATTTTTTTCTCCAGAAATTTTCTCCCCGTATTTCATGTTAAAATCATTGTTAAATCTTGCACACGTTTTTCTTTCACGTCTTTCTCGTTTTAAATTATCGAAATAACCATTTATCGTTTGCTCGAATCTCTTTTATTAATTAGTTTTTTAGCACGTCTTACTTTCACATCGTAAACCTGTCATCGATAGCTGCCCGTAAATAATTCCTCGTATTATCGTGCATCTATAAACGAATGTCGTTTAAAGACTTCGATTAAAAAAAGAGATCGTAATTAATTCGTATAATTCGCGTTTGCTTTATTCGTTTATTTTATTTTATAAATGTTTGAAGAGTCGTTTCATTGAAATGTTGAGATAAAAATATTTAAGCCTGCGAGTCAATATGTTTCTTATATATATGGAACTTCGTTTCGAGTACAAATGTTTTGTAACGTGCAAGTCAAAGTCAAGGAAAGGTCACGTGGACCGCTACACAACATGAGAAATGTCCCATGCTTCACCGTGCCGGTTGTCTAATGAATTATAATAGGAAAACCACAGACCATAAGTTACATTAATTACGTAAGAGATGGCCTCGTGAAGAAGTATAGTGCATAATTTCACGAGGTGGTTGAACGTTAGATTCCGTTTATTCGTTAATTTTGCAACACGATTAATAACACGATGAAAATTATACGCGAATTATGTAGGTAATTAATAATTTTGGCAAATATGTTCGAATCGTCTGATCTTTCGCAGGGTGAAAGGATGAAACGTCGAGGGATTTGAGACGAAGAGAAAATTGAAACGGTAAATTTATCGAGTTTTGGTAACTTTGCTTTTCCCAATTCTAGCACTCGTGGAAGACAATTAAGGTTAAAAATTCAACAAACTGAAAGTTGTTTTTGTCGTTTCGAGCAAGAAAAACCGTATAATATCCTAAATTACCCGAATGGACAGAATTACCTCTCACGACGAAGAATATTATTTGATCATAAAGATAATTTTTAAAAGAAAGTGAAATAAGAAATCGTGTTTTCAATTTATTAAGTATCAAGATACACGAAGGATTTTTGTTTTTATTTTCGTCCTAGATTTGTCAAAAAAAGTTTCTCTGTGATCTCTGTTCGTGAATTATTTAAATTGATACCGTTATATCGAGTAAATAAGAAAGTTAGTTTACCATCATTTTAAACTTGGACTTTGCATTTCAGATTTCGATTTCGTTTTCACTCGATCGAAATTTCTGCTCTTACGTAATTATTAATGATTTCTGTTTCCATTTCCGTTTAATCCGTTTTTCTCGCGAAGGACGAGCGACACGCGAAAAATTAAAATCCGTGTCGAAAAACGAACGATAGTAGATTTTTTTCTTTTTTTTTTTTTTTCTCGACGTTCCACCACCATAAATGGCAAAACATGAATAAAACATGCTCGTCACTTGGAAACAGAGTGAGGAACGATTCGAGAGGAAGTCGATACGTTTTTCGGGGCACGTATTTTATACACGAAGTAATCTGATTTTCTAAACCAGACGTGGAACTTCTTGGCAACACGAACGTGCGCCTACCGCGTGTCTTCATTTATGCGAGATTATCCGGCTTCTTCCCGCATTTTCTTCTTTAACCTTGGAAAGCCTTGTAACACCGAACTTTCTTCTCCGTTTTATCATATGGGATTAAAATAACGGACGGGCAAATCGATGACAATTCGTTATTAAAATTCGTCATTTCATATATCACCATGACACGATGAATGAAATCGCGAATGGTATCATCGATCGTGAATTGTGCGTACGTGAGTTGTAATGCGTTTGGATTAACGTTATTCTTTATTTCTGGTCATAATTTTCCCTCGACAGTGTAATTTTGCACTCGTGGAATTTCGATATTCTCCTCGAGAGACCGACATTTATATCGAATGAGGTTGCGATTCCTTCACAGTGGGTCGCGTGTATCGTAGGAATGTGAGATCGTATGGGACGCAAGTTAGATAGGCGGCCACCATTTTAATCCTCTTTTAGAGCGAAAACTTGCAGGGCTACGTCTTGATTATGTACTCGAATTAGCATACGACGTTATCTCGTATACGTCACACCGCGTAATTCTATTGTTCACAGTAAACGTTGAAACGATCAAAGAAATTGATTCATAATTCGCTACGGAATTCCAGTTTAACGCGTTACGATTAATGTTCGATCAAACGATTATTTCGCTCTCTCTCAACTCGAAGCGTATATTTTATACGAAACGAATATATTCGTTAGGTTATAGGATTTTCTGACTTGCCGATTAATTTTTTTTTTATTCTTTTTTTTTTTTTTTTTTTATCTTTTTCCTTTCACGAGATGCTTATCACATTTTGTTTCGCATTTAGACTTTCTATTTATGATGGATGAGTCGTAAAAAACGGCAAGTTGAAAAAAAAAATTGTTAGATGAAACGATTACGATTATTTTACTGATCGCTGAACGAACGGAAGGATGTAATATCTGCTTATTGCAATAGCTGTATGCTAATCGAAGTGTTAAAGAACTGTGCGTGTCGAGCACTTCCGGCCGACAAATAGTCGGCGTAGTTGACTAGATGGAACAGCGCGCAAAAAGGGTAGTCATTTAATCGAATCTATTTTCTTTGAGGGTAAACGGGTAAATTTCGATAATTTTATAAATTTCGAACAATAGAATCGAGGCACGAGTTTTCTTTATTGCGAGACAACGCAATGGGAGAAAGGTTTCTTTCGAAGATATTTCAAGGCTTCGATAAATTTTACGGCGATGATAGAAAATATCTATATTTTCTTGTAGTATTAATTGAAGCTAGAATTTAATATAAGAAAAAGAAAACACTCTGTTAAATTAATTTTTTCTTTCCGGAAGAATTGCAAGATTATTAATGATTACGAGTTCATTATACGATTTGCCTCGGATATAATTTTGATCCGAATTAAAATGTACAAATGTATAATTTTTATATAACTCAAAGTTGTAAAAATTTAATTTACAAGATAAAGTAACATTAATTAAAATAGAGATGGAAAAATATACGTGTCTGGAAAGTACGAAACGTTGAGATTATTTTTTAATTGTTAATAACACGATGATATATAAAAGCTATATATAATCATTATAGCTTATTTATGAGTTATTTATTTCAAATATTTTGAAATATTTTTAATTAAATTTTAATTTATGTCAGACAAGAATAAATTTAATCATTACTAAACTATATTCGATATATAAATTCATCTTTCATCAAATTACTTTCCAGCATTAATTACACTTTTTTTTTCCACGTGATGGATTCGTATTTCAAGAATTCTCCAGTGACGCAATCGAGATATTTTTTATCCTTCACTTACACCAATAGCCAGACTCTCTGGAGATCGATTCTCTTCCGTTCTACCATCTTCCACATATGTATATACCTATACTTGTACCACGTTGCGTGAGTTCTATTTTTATTTAAAATTTAACGAAAAAATATCGTCTACTTTTATTCCTTTTATTCAATCGTAATTTTACGATAGGAAAATTACTCGCCAAATCAACACCATCGATATTAACGTTAAAAATGGACGATAGAATTAAAATGAAAATCAGAAATAAAGATTATTTAAATTTTTCTACGCCTTTTTTTCAAAGTAATCGAATGTTAAAATATTTCTAGAAATTCGTGTATCGTTTTCGAACGTGTAAAGTAAATACACGTCGGTAGGACGCTCGGCTCGTTTGGAAACATTGTGTCGAGGCGTTCGAACAGTACACAAAGCGTTGGCAGGCGATTCAGCAGTTTCGAGTTTCGAGATAGCATTCATCTTCGGCTGGCATTTGGACGCGTGCGACGGTCTGCGTGGAGACGGGCGCCGTCGCAGAAGAGATTGGACTCTAGGCGTCCAGTCAGTGTATCGTGCGACGTCGCTCGTACAGTTCGGCCACGTGCTTCCGGTACTGTGCTTCCGTTTGCCCTAAGATCCACTTCGTACGCGCACGCGTGTGTGTTTGTGTGTGATGCCTGTTTCAGTGAGCCGTTCGACCTCCTTACGTGTTACGTGAATGTCCACGGCGTGCAAGCAGACGATCAAGAGGAAGTAAATACGTATCTTCTTTAATCGTTATTAAAGCAATTGATTAATCTCCATTGATCGATCCGTTGATCGAATTCGATTTTACGTAGAATTCATATCAATTGGAATAGACGAAATATAAGGTTAATCTCTCGCAATATTGGTAAAATTTAAATTGGGATGACTCGTCAATTTCGATAGAGAAATATTTGTAATATACGTATATCTATTATCATATTTAAATATTAATCGACTAGGAATAAACGATTAATCACACGGATATATCTCTGATCGTAATCATGGTTGCAAATAACAGGAACGGTAGTCGTACGGTATCACAGCCCAATACAGTTTCTATTTCAGTCAGGAGTCGTTGTGTACATACGACTTCCGTACGCGAAACTACGAAGTATCACGAGACCTTCCATTCCCCGTATAGACAAGACGATGCAAGGTTAATTTGTTTTAATGAAGACCGGCTTGCGAAACACCGCGTGAATCGTTCTACTCCACATAACAAGTATTATACGTTAATTCGTCTCTTCTTTTCCTCCATAGAGGCGTTTTTCCCGTAACGATTCTTTCTCGTTCTAATCCGTTCGAATGAACGAGCGATTTACACGATAAACCGCGAAATCTGTTTTCCATCCACATACCATAATCAATCTCCGCTTATGTAATCACGTGTTTTGCACGTACGATCGTACGAGCAACGACGAACTGTTTTCGACGTGGCCTATTATCGACCGTATTAGGGGGCCATTCACTCGTGAAACGATGGAATGATTGCACGGGGGATGCGGACCGACAGATTTGCAAGCGTCGCGGTTTCTGCGTACCTGGAGGTGATACATGCGTCCCCCTACGCGTCGCTCCCCAGCGTAATGTTTCAACCATGTCCCGTGTAAATTCTGCCCGGGTACCTTTTTCTGCGCGATATTTCACCGATTTTTCTCGCTCCAGAGATCCGGTGTCAATGTCATAACTTGGTAGAATTAAATTAGCTATCGACCAGTGGTTACGAGGTTAGTGGTGTGTGAAAATATGACGCTCGACATCGTACGTAACGTGTGTAATAATTTGTTGTTGTTTGCAATAATTTCAAAACGTTTATTATATAGCAAAGTTTTTTTCTTTTGATCAGGAAAACGTTTGATCAGAGATGACTCAAAATACGGCCCCCTTTTACGACTGCTTTTTCAAGACTGTGATTAATTTTACGGAAATTTATCCAAGGATCCTTCAAGTTCCTTCAAGTTCAACTTCATCCGCTTCGTTCGATTCCTTCGTCTGTATAGGGACTGGCGACGGTTTGATAAATCGCGGCGAGCTACTTTCGCGCTTTATCGACCACGTCGGCGGGGCTGATTCGCGTAAGCGAGACAATGGACGAGGGCGGCGAGGACTCGTTAGAAAGTAAGGGGCGCTGCACGGCCGTATTCGAGTGGGCCTCGATCCACCCCAAGAGCAAGGCCACGTTTAAAACCCTTCTTTTTCATCGAAGAAAACTAAATCGCCGTCTATGAAGTAGAAACGGCAAAGTAGAAAATTAAATGGAATAACTTGGACAGAAAAGAGAAACGATAATTTTTAAAATAATGATATTATCGGAAGATTCGGATTCGGAAAATTTAAGAAAAAAAGTTTGTTGCTGAAAATGTTGCTTCACTCGTGTTTCGTATAAAAATTGACACTATATTAAGAAGTAATCTGAACTGAATCCATAATCTGATTATGGATTAATCCGTGGACAAACTCTTTTCGGATAATTCAGGTTCGCTTCTCGCTTGCAATGAAAAATTTCGACGATCCCCACTGCACTTTTAGAGTAGGGGCTTGGTAAACAAAAGAGCATCGTTGATTGCACTAGAGTGGATGCTCCGCCATCATGCTGACGAATTACATTGTCATTCTTTCTATGCACGCGAAAGAACGATGATTAGTTAGTTAATCTTGGCTTGATTTCGTCGAAGTGGTCGCGTGAATAATAATTGTCTCGTAGAATTGAGAATACTAATATTATTAAAACAAGAATTGCCAGATAATTCGACACAAAATATTTAAAACTGAGATAACTAAAATTATTCTTTAATAATTTTTTTATTACTTTCTTCTTTAAATGAATAACATTAGGACAGATTTTATATATATTTTATTTATATAATTATTTTGTGAAATTGCTCGAAAAAACGACGAGTATTTTTGCAGAGTTTCTTGCTCGTGTTAGTTTTCTATTTTATCGTATAAACGATTAAGAAACGACTCGACAATGTGCTTGCCATTTTTCTGCTTCCCACGATCGAACACTTCCCACACGTTCGACCCTGCCTCTGCAACTGTTAGCCTCTTTCGAATCATCATTTGATCACAGCCTCGACGATTCTAGCAACCTATACGAATATCGTTACAACGATTTTCATTCACTTTCGAAGAATTGTATTCTTCAAAAACTCTAAATCTCTTCGTTGACGATTCTAGTTTGAAGACTTGCCAAATTAAAAAACTTGTTCAAGGATATCATCGAAAATATCATCGAATCACGAGTTTTTGGAAAAGCAATTTTTCCCATAGTTAAAAGATATCGATTTGGCTCGTTCTCAGCCTTTCCAAAGCGATTAACCTATTTTGCATCGTTCTAAGAGAATCTCGAATCTCGACGCGCATCGATTTTCTTCAAAATTTTCTATCTCCTATTAAAGAAATTAAATTCCCCAGAACGGAAACGGGGAATTGATAGAAACCCACGAGGAATTAATCACACCACGAGTGTGCAACGACAGAAAGTTTCGCGTCTCAACAATTTCTAGTTGCCACGCATTTATTTAACCGTTATCGCGATTTCCAAGAAAGCGAAGATGATTCATCCCCTGCCTGTGATAAAGATCCCGATATAATACATTTTAATACCGTGCCATCTCTTTTTCGTTATTCTCTCCAATCGTGATTACTATAATTACATAAAAACTGATATCAAAATTATTGAAACCGATATCAAAATTATTAATTGGACGCTCAGTCGACGCGGGACACGGTTGCCCTCAAACGAGTTGAAACGAGAGTTTTTCGACGTGTGCACGCTCGCCTAAGAGGAGGAGGAGGAGGAAGGAATTCGTGTCGCTTGAAAAGGAAGGAAAAAGTTGTGACCGGTGGCTATCTCGTTGAGTAAACGCGTACCGGTACCACGAGCTTTCGGGTCAAAGGTGAGCTGGTTGAATACCTCCATTACGGGCCGGGTAATGGCTCCTTTACTCATGCACGATCGCGAAGAAAACCACCGCCGCGGTTTTTGAACGGCGACGAGACGGATACCCTTTTGTGAATCGTTACACCCGCGGACCAAACGTGACCGAGTAAACGGAGCGAATCGATGGCCCGCGCCCGTTCGCTGCGAAATATTCCGTGACTCGAGGGAAAACCGAACCGCGTTGTACCTACGCCTAACGTATTCCGTGACACGTGAGCGAGGAGAAGGCTAATTATTTCAACGGAGTTTTACGAGTGTCTGGTTTCGATGTTGGGGATACCTCGCTTTACTACGGGAAAGCTTCGCCGGCCTCTTCTTCCAGACTTCCGGGTGTAAATCGTGCCTGTAGATAAGGCCTCGGCCACCGACCACGCTTCCTACGTGCATACATATGCACGTGCAGACGTTTCCTCAGGCGTTTGTGGCGAATTATCGGCCAGAAGAATGACAAATATTTTTGGCTTCTTTCTCTCTCTCTCTCGAAACAATGATTCTGTATGATTTAGGAATTTTTTATTTTGTTGATGTGGATCGTGGAAATTCACAATTTAAAGAATATATATATATATAGTTGGTATAAAGTTTCTTTCTCTCTGGAAATCTGCGTTGGACAGTTCTTTCAACTGTTTCGCTGGCGGACGCTCGAATATTAACGTTGGAATATTTCGCAGAGATTTTTGCGGATTCACGCGAGCTGATTCTTTTATTATGATCAAAGTTTCGAGTTAAAGGGGATTGCATGAAAGTTAGCAAGGGGGGACATGAAGTGACGACAAAAATCTTCTTCTTACGATTATCAAACACATTCGGATAATAATTACGTTTCAAGGTGAAACTCGACGTAGGAGTAACGTTTCTATTTTCGTTCGCTTGAACGAGGACAGCTTCTCACGTTGCTCGATCGTTGAATATCGCCGAGTATATAAGTATAGGAAAAAGCAAAACGTCTTTCATCGTTCTCGCGTCTGACTTATTATTAATAGAACGAGAATAAACGGGGATATTGATTCCATATGGGGAGAGGGGGGAGGATTATCAAATAAATTAACCGGCCATTTGAATCGCGCGCGCACGTAGCGTCGCGATGGCCGATTGGTGGACGTCTGAAAGAATCGCGAACGCGGCGAGAAGCCGAGAAACACCGATAGTAAAGGATCTGGCTCTCTGACATTAACGCAGCAGCCAGCGTCGAAAAGATGGAGAAACTACCAGCGGGCTTTGAAAGCCGACGGGAGATTTTTCCTCTTTGTCTGTTTGCTCCTCGCGATGGTTGGACCAACGCGATGTTTCGTGGAATCGAGCTTCTTTTTTTTTTTTCTTTCTTTTCCCTTTAACTCGCGTTTCCAACTTCGAAAATAAATGTTGAACAACGTTTCTCTTCTTTTCTTATCTTACGTTTTCGAAACATTGGAAAAAGTTGGATTCGGAAAGAGGGAACGAACTCGTGACACTTTTTTTTTTGAAAGTAACCGTTCGAAGAAAGATGTTTTTCGAAAAACTCGTGCATAATAATAATAATAATAATAATAATAATAATAATAATAATAATAATAATAATAATAATAATAATAATAATAATAATAATTGAACACAGTAGAAGTTTATGATTCTCATTGTTCTTTCATACGCAATAATTTCTTGCAAGTGATAACAAAAATATCGATCGATAGTTTGTTTGGCAAAATATCTATCCCCTCCTTAACTAGCATCTAATTATAGTCGTTCGAAGCCACTTGTTACGGAGAATAACGGTGAGCTTGTATCGGCCGTTGTAGGATGGTAAATGTGGTGGAACAATTTGCGGATGATTCGCAATTTCCGCTCGATAAAAGCCGCTTCCCCCCATCGATTTCGTATCAATTAGCCATTTTTTTCTTAATAAGTAGTCGAGCAACGTTTATGAATAACTGTCGGCTGTTTAATTTGCATAGCGAAATTGTTACGCGCGTTGAAAAAGTTGAAGTTATAAAAAAAAAAAAACTTTCATCGGTGAAACTTTCGTTCCATTTACCCATTATTGATAATGGCGTCTGGCCATTCAATTCAGCACAACGTTATATTTCAATACGTTCACCGTTTTGTTCGTTACTGCATTTTTTCTTTTTTTTCTTTTTTTTTTTTTTTTTGTCCGACGATTCTCTTCAATTATATTTTCTCTCGCTGTGCAATTTAACTATTTCTCTCTTTATCCCTTATTATTAAAAAAAAGAAAGAAAGAAAGAAAGAAAGAAAAAAAAAAAAGGAACGTTATATTCCAATTCCAAAAGCTTCTATTCGATGTTTACGCGATATATATAGAAAGCGTTTTGTGAACAAACTCGGTAAATAAAAATTCGGAACAGTTACCGCAAAAAAAAAAAAAGAAAGAAAGAAAAAGAAGGAACATTGACGTTTCAGTTTTTTCGGGCTTCTAAAAAAAACCGCATCGTTTGAAAAGCAAACGTAACCTATCCAATCGTGGAGGGAAGAATTGGCAGTCTCGTGCCGTTTCAGATCGAAATACAAGGATCACGGTGAAATTAAAACGCTCAATTGTTTGGCGGGCAATGAAAGTCGAGTAAACGCGTCGCGGTGGCGAACAAAACGGAAAACGTTGCTTTCGTTCCGTTTCGTTTGCTACGAAATTTAGTTTCGATTATACGGCAGGAAGTGTCGATAATTACTCGCTTATAGCTTCGTATTATCTTTTACGGTTCGTTTTACAACTTTACAACGTATTTTAAACGTCTTGACGCTTTTTTTTTTTTTATCGCTACCATATTCTCGACACGAGTTTACGACTCTCTCGTAAAAAGTAAATATAAGATCATTATTCGATCTTATTAATTAAGCAATTCCATCGTTTATCTCTAACTAATATCTTTCTTCCAAGCCATCATTAATATTTTTTATTCTCCTATTATCTTTTTATTACGCTTTGTAACGAACGATAAAGCTGCTTATTATTACCCGATTTAAAAAGGAAATTAAAAAGTAAACTACGATTCGAACAAAAAGAATAAGTAATAATCGAAACGATTCGTTCAACCATTTCTTCCAACTATTACTTTTACTTATAAATATAGATATATACTGTTACTTGTAAATATAGATATTCCAAGTTATACAAGCCTACTTGCCCAAAATATTTTCGACCTTCTTTATCGATGTTCTCATTGAAGCTGTTCGAACATTCTTTCGAAGTCAAAGATTCTTCCGTGAAAATATCTGTTGTTGGTTTTCAAGGATTATCGATGCGAACGTCGAACATCTCTATATCCACGAAAGGTCTTTATTCGCATTGACAGCGAAATCCACCAACCAATTATTAAATCACACGGACAAACGTAAAACATTCCGATTCCCTTCAAATCGGCCGTTTGTCTCTCCTTGACAACGCGAATATATCGCTCTCCGTGTCCAATATTCCTCGTCTTCCTTTCACTTCAAAAGGAAATTAAATTCGGTCGGTTAGCAAAAAGTAAGTAGACGCGTATCCCTCTCTGCGAAAATTAATCTCGCACGGTGCCCTGGAATGTTCTCTCACCGAAAATTTCCACGTTTCGGCTCGTTTCTCCTCCTCTTACTTCTTCGCAACGTGAAAGCGCGTCGGTGAACGCAGCCTTTATCCCCGTTCTCTCTCACCCCATATACGGATCGCGTAATCGCACGTGCTCATCTCTCAGGACCCCGGTGCCCGTGTTCTTTCGCACTTCGGATAACAAATTTCTCCAATTCGTCTCGCAAAAGCTAGAATTTCCACAATTATTAAATTTCCAATACATCAAAACTGCTACTGCTTCGCTATCCAAAAACGCTGTATCTCTGTCCAACTTCGTTACATTTAAGAGTTAATTCCCTTATCCTCGTTGTTTGCACTTTCGACGAGGGTGAGCCCGCTCCCTTCGAGTTTCGCTGTTTCGAAGGAATTGCATTCGATTTGCAAGAAAGGGAGGGGACAGAGGATGGCGGGTGATGCGAGAAAGAAAGAGAGAAGTTGTTGGGTCGAGGAATCAGAAATTGCTCGATCAGTGTTTGCCCTCCTTTTCCGGTCGCAAGCCTTCGATTCTCCTCGCGCGCTCTCTCCGTTCGGGTCAATTAACGCCCCCGGCAAAATTGTCTGAAATTGAATTTTCGTTCAGTCGCACGGTTGTCGCTCGACCGCAACTCGCTTTCTCCGCGAAACTTTGTCGCCTTTGGCGTTAATATACTAATTAAGGAGGGAGGTCGACTTAATGGGAGGGAAATCTTTCCGCAATCGACGAGAAACGAGCCGAGTCGAAAACGAAAGCTCGCTCGTGTTTGCGAAAATTCGTAAGAAAAAATCGAGCGCTCGATCGCTGAAAACGAAAAAATTAAACTCGACGAAAAGTTCTTCTCAAATTCAATTTTTTCTGTGATCGAACGATTCATGCTGAAATTTGAAAATTGCACGATTTAAAAACGATTATGTTGAAAGAAGATAGAAACAGGATATATTTTCTATGGAATCGGTATAACAAACACACGAGGTTTTATTAAATAAATATCGATCCAATTCTTATCGTTACATTACAGATATGGACGATATTGATATTTGTAGAAAAATATAAAATACCATCTTATAGAATACTACTACCGTCGACGAAAAGTTCGTAACGCGTTTCAAGAACAAGACGATCTCTTTGAAAGACCAACGAAACAATTAAAAAATCGTAAGAATCGGTTCACCCGATCTAAGAGAGAAAAAAAAGAAAAATAAAAAATAAGAAGAAACAAGTTGTAACGAACTTTCTCGTCCACGTTAGTAGATACAACGCTAACTAAACTACCAAATGATCGGTTTGATTTGCAAAATCAAGGACTTAAACTAACTGATACGCGATAGGCTGTAGGTTGTCGGGACTTTCGAAACAAATTTTGTACGGCGAGTAGAGAGGCGTATACGGATACACGGTCGATGCATAATTGTCGGTAACGTAATTACCGACGTAGTTAACGGGATAAGTTTGAGGAAGGACGATGTATTGAGGATTTTGTACATAGTTTGTCCCCAACTCGTCCGGAAGTTGATAAACTTGCACGAGTTGCTCTGTACCAGTTTGCACCGCGAGGGGTTGCTCCGCGCCACCTTGCACCGTTGCCAAATTATTCTTATCGATCCCCTTATTGTTGTTGCCCGGATTAATGAAATTCACACTGACATCCTCCTTCGGCGCGTTCTCCGTCATTCTTCCACGCCCGTGTTGATGCAAATTCTGCACCACTTTTATCTTGTAGATGTCCCCCAATTTTGTACCCACTATCTCCTCGTTATTAACTCCGGAGTGTTTGGGTAGCTGAGAACCAAGAAAGGAAAATCTGTTATCATCGAATTTCAATAATTTTTCTCGCACAAAAATTGTTACTATTCTCACCAAGGAGGTTCGGGCTGCTACGTGATCGTCCGATTTCGCCACGATTGGCGACGATTGACCGGCGGAAAGCGGTCTCAGCTCGGGGAACTTTCTCTGCTCGAGCCTAAATTGTTGCGGTTGCTGGGACACGTGATCTTGCAAAAATATCGAGCGTTGAACGTTCTCGGTATCGGGATTCGAGGTTTGCGAAGGGGTAGCTGCGGCTTGTTGCTGCTGCGACGTTTCTTGCGGATTCGCTTGGGACAAGGTTTGTTGACCTCCCGCCATTTGTTGGGGGTCGTAGGTGCGATACTGTTGGTGCACGGGGCGCATGTTCGACGGTTTCAATCCCAACAGAGTGACGCTGTGACGAGCTTTCACGCGCTTCTCTGTTCGAACCAACTCGTTATATACTCGTATATGAAAGGCGTAATAAAGTTATAAAAATCAGTATCTTACCATCTTGATTTTGCAAATCGACCACCGACATAGCGTCGTCGTTCAGGGACGGCTTCGCGGCCACATCATTTTCATCATGTTTATTCCCCTGTCCTGCACTATCGAGCTTCTCGGTGTTGGACCTTTTGCGTCTACTGTGTACTGCCTGAGAAAAATATCCAGTTAATCCAGTCTGTTTCGAGCTGTTTCGAAAGAAAGGGAAGAAAAAAATTATGATGGAGGCGGTAGTGGGTGCGTGCTCACCGGAGGAAGGTATTGGTAATATTGAGGTGGAACGATGGCAGGTACTTCGGTGATGCCCAACGCGGAAAGTAATCGTTTGTAAGCAGCCTTCGACATCGATGGCATCGTTCCGCCTGGATGTGGATACATCGGCAACACCGCGTAGCTGGGAACGTGATACGAATTTCCGTACACCGGATGAAGTTCCAAATGATAGCCCGGATCCACGTATTCCTCTTGTTGACGATCTTGTTGTTGATTATCCTGTTGAACCGAATGTCGAACGGTTTCAGGGGGTTGCGTGGCTACGCGTTGTTGCGCAGAATGCTCGTATCCAGGCTGCACTATGATGTCGGCTAGAACTTGGCCGGTTAACAAAACAGCCATTACGAACTGGAATAAAAATAATATTTTTTTGTATTGAAATTTCTCTGCTACGAATTGTGGAATTGTGATCGAAAAACAAATGGAATTGATCGAGAGGAAATCTTACCGTCGCCAACTGTGCCATTATTATTATTATTATTATTATTATTATTACTACTACTACTATTCTTCTTGGTGTTGATCGTTTAAAGGTTCGATCGAAACTGCACTGCGCTCGGCTACGAACACATAAATTAACGCGCAAAGTTGCTGATGCCACATATGTATATTCGCGTGGCACGCACTTTTGCCAGGCCAATTTGCGTTTACTTGGACGAATTTGCCAAATTCGTGGAAGCTTTTTTATGGGTCATTCGTTTATGAAATTCTCGTAACTTCGTCCATCTGGCAAAAAAGAAAAAAAAAAAAGAAAGAAAGAAAGAAAAACAAACAGGAAGAAATATTTTTACCGTTGACGAATTTGTCAACGTGTAGGAGGAATCACTTTTCACTCAACTCCAGTTGCGAAACGGGAGGGTTCGCAATTCACAAACGTCCCCTGATCGAGAATTTCGTTTCGAAGACAACTTTTGACGCCATATGGAGCGGGCAATCGATAATATTCCCCTTACCACCCCATCCTCCGACATCGTTCGCGCCCCATCGTTCGTAGGAAGTTGGAGAGAAACAGATTTCAAGGGGAATATAAAGTAGCGGATTTTACGATCGTGGAAAATATCAAGTTTCTTCTTTCCACGATTTTGGGCCGAGAAGCATCTGCATGAATCTTTATTCCAATCTTTATTCGAATTTTTGTTGCTGAAAACATTCGAGAAGCAACTCTTTTCGCCGATTTTCGAAACGTTGGAAATACGCGTGACGCGAGATTGCGATCGAAAAGAATGGTTTAACAGCGATAGCTGATCAACGTCCGAATCTATCCACCCAGTTCGTACGACAATCAGGGCATGTCAGCAGGGCCGGTGGCCTCGAAGTGCAACGAACTTGGAAAAAGGAAGGATTTCGCGAGATTTCGCATTCCTTGCGAGCGCGGCATTATTTCAGTTTTGCAATACCACGCATCGTTCGAACAGCAATTCCGGTGAATCAGATCGTGATGCGTCGAACCTTACGATTATTATTACTTATTATCGACCGGTATTAAATTACGAATCGAGCGATCGCAATTTCGACATCGACCTACTAACGTTCTTGCTTCCATACAATCTATATAATGTAGGTCTCGTTTCGAAATATAATTTTCCATAATTTTCTATAAAAAAAAAAAAAAGAAAAAAAAGAAAAGAAAAGAAATAAAAGTCGATCAACACGGCGAACGAAACACTGTTGTACAGCAATGTATAGCAAAAAAAGAAAAAAACAAAAAATGACGTAGATACGCAATTTTAAGTATATCATAACCGTGATTTTCGATACGATCGATGCATACAGACGGAGGCTGTAATTCCCTGTTGTTATTCCGTTTGGAATTGTCCAGGTTGCGTATTCGGTACGTGATGCCGGCGGCGCACCTGACGCTGCGCGAGGAGGATGTGGTACGACTAACCTTGGAGTTCCTCCACAGCCGAGACCTTCACATCTCTCAGCTCTCGTTGGAACGAGAAACCGGAGTGATAAACGGCCAGTACAGCGACGATGTCCTGTTCCTTCGCCAGCTGATCCTCGACGGCCAATGGGACGACGTGCTGGAGTTCATCCAGCCGTTGGAGGCGCTCCCTGATTTCGACATGAGAAAGTTCACCTACTCGATCCTCAGGCACAAGTACGTGGAGCTGCTCTGCATCAAGTCCGAGGCGAACTTCATCGCCGCCGGGACGAACGGCAGCGTGGACAACGCGGTCGAGGAGGTGGTCAAGGTTTTGAGCGATCTCGAGAAGGTCGCTCCGTCCAAGGAGGAGTACAGCAGCCTGTGCCTGCTGTTGACCCTTCCGCGGCTCACCGACCACCTCCAGTACAAGGATTGGAATCCAAGCAACGCCAGAGTTCAATGCTTTCGAGAGGTGCATCCGTTGGTGGAGAAGTTTCTCCCCGGGGACAGGAAGAGCACCGACCCAGCTCATCCGGTCACCTCCGCGAAAAACGATCGGCTCATACAGCTGATAATCAAGGGGATTTTGTACGAGTCGTGCGTCAATTACTGCCAGGCCAAAGCTACCGGCTCCAAGGAGAGCGAGCAGGTATTCTGTTAATTTATCCCGCTAACCTTTTCGATCTCTGTTTAACGCGTTGACTGCCACGCGTGTTTCTAACGAAATCTCCTTCAGGTCACGCGCGCCGTTGTGTCAAGTGTACTTCTATCTAGATATTTTAGTAATGCGAGTCTGATGGTCGCATCATTTGTTTCCATCGTTACTATTCTTCGCATCCGCGATAGAAGTGATAAGAAGAATTGATAATAATAATAGTAATTGTATAGACAATAGTATTGAATAGTAGTACTGATTTATATAGTATATTTTGAATATTTTAATTTGGATAATTTGGATTATAATTTGTGGAATGTTCTTCGACTAGTCGTAACAAATATACTTCTCAGTGGAATGTATATAAATTCTCATAATATCACAGCAGGTAATCGTGTCCGATGATCAGAGTACGATATATTCATAAATTATTTAATTGTCGTATCACCATGAGACTCGTGATACCTCAAAATTAGAAAATTTAGAGAATTATTAGCTGCAAAATTGTTAGGATTATCTGAAAATACAACAAAACCTTGTCAAAATAGAATCAACATAATATCGCCATTCGGTAAAATAATTCTGGTATAAGTATTAGACTGTAATGCAAATTATGTTATTCAGATAAAAGACGACAAACGGACCGATCAAACGCACGAAGGAATTTAAAAAAAATAACTTTTTATTCAAATTGTCTGGATCAACCTCAGCTTTGTGGAATGTTTTAAAATTTTACATTCAAAGTAATTTTTTTAATAAATTATTTTTTTATTATTTTTATAACAATTTAATAGTTTCATTACTACATCTTTCTAAATGCCTTCAAAGATAGATTCATAAGTAGTCCAATAAGCGTCATCCGAATATGGGTGACGCGGCAGTCAACGTGTGTTAAAAAGTATTTTACGAAAAGAAAAGATGAAAGTAGTCGGATTTTTCTTATAAATTTTAATCGAATTAATCGTTGGCCACTAATTTCGATCGACAGGTGGAAATGAATTTCTCCAGACTGTTGGACGGCTCGGTCGGTTTCAGCGATTCCGACTTGAGTCTGCTCTCTTGGCTGCAAAGTATACCACCGGAGACGTTCGCGGTACCTTTCGCGCAGCGCACGTTGAACGTGGACGTGGAACGATTGGAAAGACCGTCATTGGAGACCTCCTGGACCGAGCACATGTTGATCACCCCCATAAAGCCCAAGACTTTCCCGCACAGCGCGATGCCGTTCACAAGGCCACGATCCGCCGCCGACATGATGTCCCGCAGTTTAGTGCCGGCTTTGGAAGCTGGACTCGGACCAAGGAGTCCCGGCCCTAAAAATACAACGATACCATCCGCGGCGCTAATGGCTCTGTCCACCGGTGATATAAACCCGATGTCGAGGTCGTCCTTCGCCAGCTTCCATTTGACTGGTTTCAAGAATAACAAATTGATGAACACGAGCGTGGACAGACTGTTCGAGAACGAGGGCGACGTCTTCCTCAGCTCGAGCTACGCGGAATTCCAACAACTGCCTTCGATACAGGAGACCACGACCAACAATCAGCCGAAAGCTCCGCCAAGAACGAGGGGACAGTCCAAGAGTCCCGAGGGTAAGTCGTTTTTCTTTTTTTTTAATCGTTTGAACGAGATTCGACGATAGTCCATTCGCGCTTGTTTTCCAGCTATCAAAGCCGATCCCTCTGCGGCCTCCACGCCGGAGCGTAGAGTTGCCGGCAGAGAATCACCGGCTCCGTCGACCGCCAGAAGTTCGAGAAGAGATTCTTTGGCGGAGAAGCCAACCGGCGTCGCGGCGAAGATCACGGAGCCAACCGCGATTCCTGTCCGAGCCTCACTGGGCGGAGATCATCTGGAGCAGAGTTACAACGGTGATCTGTTCAAAGAGTATCAAAAGCAAAAGCAAAGGCTGCAGGAAAAGGTTCAACAGAAGGAGAGGGAATGGGATGATTTGCTCAGGCAATTGTCAGCTCCGTTACCTTCTCAAGTGGTCGATAACAGACTTCAGGGAGATGGGTAAGCGAACAGTTTTTCTTTTCTTTTTTTATTATTCGTAACTTATTCGTCGAAGCGAGCAACGATTTTCATCGGTGTAACTCGATAGTTTTTTTCTTATACGGTGAAGCATATCGGTAAACGATCAGGAAACGGCGAAACAAAAGCGTATTGTTGGTCGCGTTTCGGTGAGTTGCTATTCAACGGGTGGAATGCCGACGATTATCAGCAGCGAGCAATCACGGAAAAGAGGGGCGGTTCGAATTAACCGTTGGCTCGTTTCCCACCGAGTTATTCGCGCGACATAATCCGGACAAATACTGTTGTTTCCCGTGTGATGGTCTCGCGGAGCGCGGTCAATCAAACGGAGTAGTTGGCTGCATTCTCTAACAGATGGCAGCAAAGGAATGTCTTTGTCGCGCTTATTACGGTACTAAAGCGTGAGCCGAGAATAACTCGTACGGTCTAGACACTAACGTGTGGCGCCGATCGAAATAGCAATTCTCGACAACAGAAACGTTCGAAAGAAAGAGGGATTATTTTGACGCCTTGACAATGACCCGTGCTCTTTGCTCTCCCGCAGCAATCGAATTTCTTTCGTCTTTTATCGAATGAAAAAAAGCGAAAGTTAGAAAATGTCAACGCTTAAGAATCTCGCGAATTATCATCCGTTTAATTCGTATCGTCGAAAAAAATTAGTTTTGAAGAATGTTTGCTTTACTTTCTCTCTCTCTCTCTCTCTCTCTCTCTCTCTCTCTCTCTCTCTCTCTCTCTCTCTCTCTGTCGTGCTTTCCACACTCGATTATTACTCGTACATCCATTAGAGCGGAATTCAACAGGGGACGATTTGTTTTAAAAGTTACCGACCGTGGCATATCTCGCATAGACGGATCCACGGTAGACAAATCAGTAACGGCGGGAAGTCATCCCTCGTGAGTGTCATGCACGCATTCCTTTCCTCGAACGAATAAACGGTCCCGGCTGTATCCTCGTAAATGTCTTGTAACGAGCTAAAATTATCATCGTTCCAAGATGTCAAGTGCAATGTATCTTTTCTCCGAAGAGCATATCGGTTGCATCCGGTGATAACTAAAATGCGGCGTTTAAACGGTTGTTTTATCGACACACCTGTTTTACGAGCACGAACGCGTTTCGGTTTCTTATCTTCGCGCAATCCCTCCACGCTCTCCAAATATTTACTCGATTGTCTCGTAACCTAAATAATCTTGAACGACGCGGAGGAGAAAGATGATTTGGTGATGGATAGCTGCGTGAAAGAAACGAAAGTGGAATTGAAAAACCCGGTTCATTGGCATCGATCGTTGACATTGTTCCGAATTCGGATACCGGATGTATGAGAATAGTGCGTGCGCGTTGTCACAGGGAAATCGTAATCCTGCAGCTTCGTCATTGGTCGGGCCCGTCCTGCATATTTATAGTTTCATTGTCTCGTTCGTGTTGCGTACCGTGGTTCTCATAAAACGCGGATGAATGTGCAAATTTCTGGTATGCGGCGCATCGTCTAGACGCATCGCTCTTTTTTTCTTTTCTTTTTAAGTTTAATTTAAAGGGTCGTCTTTAAATAAAACTCGAGTCGGATAAAAATATTTTAATCGTTTCGTACGATATCTCGAATTTCGAAAATTCGTTCCTAATTCGAAATTAATTAATTATTGATGGAACGAAATATCAGCGAATCCGAGGATAGTTCCGAACGGCATCCTTATTGCGAAAAATCCCGATTATCACGAATCACGTGGCGAAGAAAAAAATGTTTAACTTATTTCGAAAGCGACGATATAGCGGTTGCAACATCGCGAACTCGAGGTAATCAATCTCGAGTTCTCGCGTACGTGTGCAAACGGTGTTGGATTACGTTGCACGGACATTCGAGTTATAAACAACGAAGGATGCATATTATGAATATCCATTTCGATCGATCAATTTAATAATAGTATCGATCGTTATGAGAAAAATTTCGCATAGCGAAAGACTTGGAAATTTTAAAGATAACTTTTTTTTTAAATGGGATAATAGGATACAATTCTTTATATTGTTCTTTTCTATGTCTGCTTTTGATGAAGGTTATCGTATCGTAATGCTGACAAAGCTCTTCTTATCTTAAACTATCGCGTAATTGTTCGGTTAAGAAGGATTCACGATGGAACTTATTTCTTTTTTTTTCGAACGAACGTTCGAATGACTCAATCGTTGAGATGATCGATTAAAAAAAATAACGAAATATCATCTTGCAATTAAGAGGATTATTTCAAACAAAAGCAAAAACAGCATGTACATAGATATATATAACGCGTCGAAAGATTCTGATTTTATTTAATTTTTTATAGTGTACATTTGTGGACGTACCAACGAAATTATTAATATTATTAATAATTAGCGTCATGTCTGTAATATAAGATCTAAGAATTGGTACGGGCCAAAGAAAAAGTATCGAATATTTGATACTTTTGTTAACCGCGAAATATGAGTTTATTTAAGAGAGAGAAATTTCTCGGTCGTTGAAATAAGAGGCGAGAGTCCTTGATCCTTGAACCGATTCGACAAACGAGGCCATTCATAATGATTCACTGCGCTTCACTTGTTCCAGTAAATCCCTTTAAATGGCCACGCGGTATCACAATTTAAAGTTAGAAGAAATCCCAGCTTACTCACGTTTCCCCGAAATTCTCTCGGTATCGATCGTATTCCTTAATTAAAACCGGGCAGAGATGTAGGCAGCGATGGGGAAAATTCAATAAGTCCAAGTTACGAATAAAATTGCTCCTATAAACTTACTTTAAGTTAATTTATCAAAACATAATAGTAAAATAATTGTAATATGAAATCAATTATAATAATAGCCTCGAATAAATGTTTCATTCATTTCAACAATTAATTACTTAAAGTAACTTTATTCGAGATTTTTAATTAGTTACTTTTTCATCAGATCCAATTATTCATTTTCTTCGTCCATTGACGATAAAACAATTTTTTCTACACACATTTCACAATCTTCTCGAAATCTTCTCAAAAGAAGAAAATTTCCTTACTTACGACGCGTGTTATTGTTTTACGGCCGACAGATACGGATCGTATTCGTAATAACAGTTTATTAATTTCTCCCGAATTGTACAAATTGTGCGAGACAAGTTGAGACGGCCGGGTTAAATGACTGTGGCAGTCAGAATGAATGGCGCGGCATCGAGATGATGCCGCGTCGGAAAGACGGATTTAGCGTGGAAAGACGAAATTCTCGAACATCTCGCGCGCATTCTCGTTCTGTGACGAGAAAAAACGATATTGTCAGGGATCTCTCTCCGCGAGGATCGAGGATGCCGGTCGTTTCGAACATTTTTCTTGGCTCGATACACCGGCCTTTTTCGCGATACACACGCCAAGAATCGAGAGAGAGAGAGAGAGAGAGAGAGAGCTTTCCTTACAAAACGTCCACCTACTCGACGAGCTTGGAGCCGACGCTTCGAGACGTGACGCGTAATTGGTACGCGTGACTGGCCGAGATCGCGGTTACAAACGTGGCTTTGTTCGGGGACTGGATTGAACAGGGGGAGAATCGCGAAATAAGCGTCCATCTCGGGTCGAATAATCGGCTCGTTAGCATCGAAGAATAGCAGGTGTTGTAAACGTGGAAAAGTACATTGGGAGTAGGTTAGTTCAAGGTGAACCGATCGCAATCGCTGTGAGGATGGGTGTCCCATTCCGTCGCAATAGTTTGTTTTCGATTACGAAATTGTTTACCGCGCGCACAATGGAATATGATATTAATTTATAATGTTAGCGGCTCAAAAAAAAAATAATAACTCTTAATTATGCTCGTCTTTTGTTCAACATCAATATATAGAGATGAAGAATATATATCGTGGAAAAGAAGAAAATTAAGATTTTTTTTAGAAAAGTATGAAATTGTTTGTGAATGGATTCGCACGGCGGAGAGTAATGTCGTTCAATTGTGAAACGCGTTACGTGTCTCGCGTCAGGTGGAGACGCGAGAAATAATTATCTTATCCCACTGCTTTGCCGCATCTTTCGTTCTTTCACCTCTTTCGTATCGCAACGAATTTTTTCGAATTCGTTCGAATCGAGTGATATCATTTGTAATCTCGATATAATGGAGATAAAGATACCTCTTATCTTGTCCAACAACATTGTAAATTTTATCCGACGAAAAAGATAATTAATTACAATTAAGAATTAAGAATGAATTTTTATCGCATCGAATATCTCCCCAAATATTTCTCTATTGCATCGAATCAACTATCACGATTTTCTTTTCTCTCTACACATTTCGTGTATATAAATATAAATATATATATATATATATATATATATATACGACGAATTATGTTTCTTGGAATGCTGGCAAGCGCGTTTGGATGTACGATCGTGTGTACAAAGTGTGGAGAGCACAACTGGTCTGGGAAACAAAGTAAGGCTCTCCGATAGGTCGCGATACGGTTTGTTATTAGCGAGCGCGGCCCGTGGACGGGCAGTCGAGTCTAATGGCTGTGGCGGGCGAAATCGTAGCCACCGCTTGGCTCCCTCGATATTCCACGTCGGGCTTCCTCCGCAGCAGCATCGTTCCCCCCATCGTTCGTCGTTGTGCACGTACTACTACTACTACTACTACTACTACTACAACACGGCCGGACACGACCAACATTCCATTCGCTCCTTAATCACGCTCCCTAAATAAGACGCGAGCCATTCGGGATTCCGTGACTTCCGACGCGGTCAAATCGTTGCGAATCGATCGTTTCGATCGCGCCGCGAGGGCCCGGATCGTCATTCGTCCGTGGTGGTGGAGGTGGTGGTGGTGGTGTGCAGTGGTGGTGTGCGTGCGGTTGTTGTTGCATCACGCACGACGAAGGAATCGTCGATCCCTCATGATCCTCGCAAACTCGGTCTGAGTGTTTCGCAACGAATTTCGAGGGCGAAAGGCAAGTCTCTGACGGATTCGAAATGATCTACCACAAACCGACGATACCTCGATTCCGGATTGCCGAGCGTGTCAGCCTCGCCTCCCCCAGCAATCGACCGATTTATTCGAAACAGAACAGCCACAACAGCACGTGCAGCTTCAGAAGCGCCGCTTCCACTCCGCCTTGTATCAATCGGTACATATTTATCTCTCTTTCCTTCTTCGAATAATAATAATTGCCTAGGTTTTTAGAATTTTTATATTCCGAAATCGGGTGTAGCTTCGCGAATGTTGAACGATTAAAAAGCGGTTCCCTTCATTTCTTCTTTTCGAGAAATTCGAGTGTCTGTTTATAGAGGATACGAAATTCCTTGTTTCCAGGAATCGCGTCGAGTCATGTAATGACTATATCTCGTAATCCTCGTCGCCTCTCGATTGCCTTTAAACATGTTTGCTGCGAACAACGCCAAATAATCGCTTCACGTTGAACGCGTGAATTTATTACGAATCAAGAAAGTGTCGCAAGAAGGGGTTTTGCGATTGTTTTTTTTTTTTTTTTTTTTAAGAGACAAAGCTAACCGTGTCCGTTTCCTTGTGCGATTACAGTATGAAACAGCCTTTGGGAAGTAAAGGACCTTCACCTGTGCACACGAGCACGCCTGCTCGATCCGGTATCCAGTCACCGAAGCCTACGATCAATGGATCCGAGCCTGTGGTGTAAGTGTTTCGCCAGGAATTACAATTGAACGATAAGATAGATTTGACAAATATGATTGTATTAAATAGCGAAGAGCTCGGATTAAAGATTCTTACGAAGACGAATTTAACGATTAGAATATTTGTATGGGGAACGGATTTGATGAGAAATGGTATCGAAAAATGTTCACAGGAGACAGAACTCGGCGCTAGGTAACACTTACGATCCCAGAGTGCAAGAGAGTCATTACGACGTCGTCAAGCCGATAAAGGTAAAGTAAATACCGATATTATTTCGACAGAATTTATTTATGAAATCGGAACGGAGTTAGTTAACCACGCTAAATCGTTCTTCTTTTCGAGTCTCGTCCGTGATGATACGAATTTAATTTATCTCGCGAAATAATCGAGATAAAATTCTTACGTTACCACGTAATTTAATAGGAAACTAACGAACCGCGTTTAAATGTTCCTTTGTTCAAGAATTTAACCTTTTGTTGCCTCATCGTGTTTTTAATCGTTCTTTATACCGAATGCATTGCGCGCTTATCAGTATTGGATTGCGAGAAACGCATTGTTGATAAGAATGCGCGTACGGGATCAATAAAATTTGTTATAACCTCGTAAAATCGCGAACCAATGTACCACGGCCATTCGAAACGTTCGCCATATTTTTACGCCAGTTTAAAATTTCCAATGGCTACATTTAATTGATGGCAGAATTCTTAAGAAACGATTTCATAAAATAGAAAATATACGTATTTACGATTTTACGAAACAGGTGTTTCTTTGTACATTTATCGCGGCATAAAATTACGGTCTCGATAATAATCGGGAAAAGAATCGAATTAACGTCCAACTTTTTTTTTCATTTATCTTTTCTTATTGCCATAAATGCTCGGTATAAACCCGTGACCCGTTTAGACGAGTTCTACTCGTAATCCACCGGAGAAACTGGATTAACTAGCAATTTCCACGTAAATCGTAAATCACTCTTATGCTTAGTTTCCCTCTAATAAAAAAAAAAAAAAAAAAAAAAAAGAAAGAAAAACAAATAATAATTAAAATACTATTCTATAAATATACGACGGATAAAATTATCACGCTTCGGATATATTTCGTTATATCGATGATTTACACATATATGTAAAATAACAATCTCGCTCTATAATTAAATCCGGCTAATTGAATTACACCGGTGAAAGTGTTGGGCACAAACAAAGTTGGTGGAATCGAATTAAAATCTCTCGTTCTCGAATACATTTCCAGATCGAAATCGAGGACTTCGATTCTCGTAATCGATTGGCCGTTCGAGGAATTGCCAATTAGAGGTTTTAATCGGCGCAATTAGCCGTTCGATCGCATAACTTCCCCTTCCTCCGTCTTTCCATCTTGTATGTTTCAACTACTGTCGATTCCTTTTCCGGAATGTTCGCCAGTGATGTAACCGGCGAGCGAGTTATCGCCGCGTGGAATAATTTCAACCATTATCTATCGCCCGTTTCCGTTTGTTAAAAGATCCGCGCGGATAACGCGTGTTTACATTCGAATGTAAACGCTCCTCGCCGCTCGAAAATAGGATGGAAAATAGAAACAATGGAGAAGAGTGCTCGTTAAGAAGCGAAATTCCACTCCGATCATCGTAATAATAATTCGTAATTATTCGGTGCTTGAGTATCTGTTCACGAGGCAACTCGTTACGTCATCGCGTATAGTCAACAGGAAAGGAGTCGCTTCCGCGACGTAAAATTTGTATTAATATTCGACATAAGTTCGACATCGTTTCGTTACGCTTCGGTACGTTAACCTTGGTTGGATCTTGGAGAATCTTCGACGAAGACGATTACCATTTCTTCCATTCGCCGCAAAAGATTTTTTAACTCGATCAATCACGATCTCTTAAAATTACAACATTATTCGAGACGAGATTCAATTATGCACCGCTCGTATCTCGCTCGTATCGCTCGCGGACGATTCCAGATGCTCCAACCAGGTGCGATTCCGAGAACGCGACGCGACTCTGTATTATTCGACTTTATGGGCGAATACGTGATCGCCTGGATCGCCAACAGCTGTTGGCAGCGGTGTCTCTCTTCGGCAGCAGTTATAATGGGTCACGGCCTGTGTTTTGCCTTCTTTTTCCCCCAGTATCGCGGACGAAACCGGTTCATCGATCCGTAGCGTTAGAGATAACACTTTATAGAAACCTTACGACATTAGACGTGTTGCGCACGCTTTTTAAATAAATCGCGTCGCGTGGGAGCGAAACGCGAAACTCGTTGTTCGAGACAAATCCTACTTTTTAAATCCTACTTTTCGTTACTTGTTGTCTCTCTTCTCGAGAAAAAAAGGAAACAAACATCGATCGAGTAAAAATACTTCTGCGTAAGTAAAATTCGAAATAAAATCAACCGCGAGGAACAAAGCGTTATACGCGCTCTGCTACCCGACAAGGTCCCCAAGCACGCGCCTACACTCGAAATTCTAATGCTCGTTGGATCCCGAGCATCGGGATGGATTACGTTACGCGATGGCGCAGTTAGAGGACGCGAATCTGGGCGCAGTCGTCGCGCATCGGCGCATCCATGCAATTGGAAGACGATCGTGGCGGACGCGGGCGAAAATGGTCGTTCCGCGTGGGCGGCCGCGGTTTTTCCGAGATTTTTGCCGACACGGCCATTTGCAAACGCGGCGATGACAAACTCCGCAACGACAATCTCCAATTTCGATGCGCGAGATTAACGCGTGACGTAACCGAGCCGCGAGGGAGGGAAAACGTAGTAACGAGAGGAAGCGGCGAGTTGATCAAACCGTAGCCGTGATTTAATGTTTGTGCATCCGTGACGTTTATGGCCCGTTTAAACCATGATAAAATGGAATGGTTGGGAAATTTGTTGGGTTGGCGATTCTTGCTGCGCCCTGAGGGGTTGAAAAAAAAAAGAAAAAAGGTGGGTCGTTTCGAAGGTAATAAAACGCGATATCGTCGGTTGATAAACAGCGAAGCGATCGTCACGTGGCTCGCTCCGCGAAACTGGACACTTGCCAGCGTGTCACTTTTCCGAAAGGGTACACCTTTTCCTACTTGAATTAAAAGCGTGATACGTAGCTTCGACCGTCAAGGTGAGCTGGAATCGACATGTCATGTGGGTGTGGAGAAGTCTAGTAACTCAATAATGGCACGTGCTCGTTAGTATTAACGTGCAACATTTGTTTACCATAAGTTTAAGTTAAGGATAGAATTTTTAAATATTTGGACTCGATATCGGTGTTGCGAGAATTTTTTACGTTTCAGAGAACAAAGAGGGAAATAATTTGTTTGTCGTTTTTAATAATATAATGTCTGTTAATAATTGGATATGCTTCGACGCAATTGCTTTTTTTTTTTTTATATACCTATAATTAAAATTAATGTGTAAAACGAAACAAAAACAATGAATATAAGTATAGTTTTTTTGGATTGAATTATTGGTGGTCATAACTCGATTCGTATATCGTTTGTCGATTGATATATAGTCGAATACGTGCACACGCATACGGAGAGTACGTGGAATCTGGAATAGAATTGCAGCTCCATCTCGTTGCATACGTGAAAATCTGTTTCTGCGAATGTCAGTACTCTATTATTCGCTTTTTGTTGGTGATGCAGGAATTAATTAAAAATATCAGCGCATGAATGAGTTTACCGACGTGCTAATAATCTGCTTTAACGAAAACTTTGGTTTTTTTTTTATTAACGAGCCCCCTTCACTTCTTTTCAATTCTTAATCGATTGCGCGTATTGTTTCAGAATTTTTCGAATTTTCTTTTATGATTTTCTATTTTTATATAGAT
The DNA here is from genome assembly GCF_014066325.1 of Apis laboriosa. Taxonomy (NCBI): domain Eukaryota; kingdom Metazoa; phylum Arthropoda; class Insecta; order Hymenoptera; family Apidae; genus Apis; species Apis laboriosa. The sequence goes on along the minus strand of NW_025223399.1, from coordinate 1,001,609 downwards.
AATAATTGTTGCAACGATTAAATAATCTTGCGTTTATCTCCGGCATTCGACAGTAACGATAATTATACATTCGATATCAATATAAGCATACTTTTGTCACCTATTGTATATATATAGTATTACAAAATCATTGTGTTATTCCAAATTTATAGCATTTTAAAAAAAAAAAAACATTAAGATGTATAATTACATAAAGTTATATTTATCACGGTTAAATCATCAGCAAACATATTATTTTTCCTTTCTTAGTTCTATTTGCTAAAAATAGAACCTTCCTTACCCGAGAAAAAAAATATACACACGACTTCGTTCTCACGATATCAACAATATCGACTAATTTTTAATTTGAAAACGTTCTTTTGTTTCGTCTTTCAAAAAGCAATTCAAAAAAAAAAAAAAATACGATAATCTATTATCAGTCATGAAGGATGTCGGATGAACTTCACATAAAAACGCATAATTCTTTTATAAAAAAAAAAAGACATCGCGTACCTCGGAGATAAACGAAGAGGAGAGATAATCGAATCGGAAGAACGAGATAAATAAATATAACAAAGCTTTATCGTAAAACGTAATTCGTTGTCGTCAATTGTTGGAGAAAATTCTGGGATCAATCGTTTCCCTCCTCTCCCTGGACGCGAGGAGGAACGAACGTAAGATAGAGCAGAGAGGTTCGTAAAACGTGGGGACACCTCGGGCGAAAGGGGGTGAGGAACGTGGGGAAGAGGCCGTAAAGAGAAGAAAGTAAAGCTCGGAACGGGAAAGTTAAATTGGCACTCGACCCGATTACTAGGCCCGGCGGGGTCGTGGCCGCCTCTCGTTCGTGGTCTTCTCCCTCAGTTTTGCGCGACAAACCCATAAGGTTTGACCTAATATGGAGAGTCGGAGTTTACGAATGCTATCGGCCTGGTGGGGATCCGTATGGAGAGCTCCTGTCAGGCCTTCGGGTCTCTCTCCTCACGGAGTTCCCCAGTACCTCATCGGACGTGTGTTACGCCGCACACGCGTTTCCATGTAACCTAACCATTGCATTTCCGAGTGGAACGACAGTTAACAGTTCGCAGCCTGGACAGAGTGAGTTTCGTGCCCGAGGGGAAAAGAGCGAAAGCGTTTGGATCTCGGCTCGCGCCGCGATCCGATTATATAGATAATATATCCTCGTATCGAGAATTAAAGAAAGATCAATCAATTCGATCTTGATTCGTTCGTCGAGTCGAGTCTCGATCTCCGTCGTTTCGCGAAATTTAGGAAGTTTTTCTCGATGAATTCTCCGTTTGCGTTGGAAATCGTCGAGTCCTAGCAACGGGACTAAGAAACGGGTGACGGTGGGAAGATCGGGTTGGATCGGATAGAAAGCAGCTATGAGCGTGGTCGAAGCTCGGTATACGTGCCAACAGGATTAGCCGTTGTATCGGCAAATCGTGGAAACGCGGATCTTTGGTATCATTGAATTAATTGCGAACATGTCGACGTCCGCGCATCAACAAGCCGCGATACGTCGTTTGGAGGCGTTGTTCAGGGATGTAAAGTTGGAGCAACATCATCCGGACGTAGTGAAGGTGGAGATAGACTCGAGTTGTTGCGACATTCACGGGAAACACGCGAAGGAGAATTGTTGGAATCGCAGGGGATCGATTGGGACCGCGTATCAGTACGGAAGGGTAGAGAGTGTCGGGCGACGAGACGGTTATTTTTCTCCAGGAGGCAGGAGGAGCTCCCTTGGACTGCCAATGTCACCATCTAAGAAAGAGCTTCACCCTTCGAGTTTCCCCAACACTTTGAGGAAGAGTCCGCTTGGCTCGTCGATGGGCGCTATCAATCACACGAGGAAAGATTTTTACGCGCCCACGTTGAGTGGTTCGCCGCTACGACGAGATGCCATCGGTCGGTCGATGGGGTGTCTGAAGAAGGACACCGTGTCGAGCTACAATTCTCCGCTGAGGCGCGATTACGTGGCGAAATCGATGACGAGCCTCCAGAGGCCGATGCCTCCGCGGCGAGAGGCCAATAATTTGTCCAGCCTGTTCGCCGCTTGCCCGACGCCGCACAACGATTCTTCGAGATCCGTCGGCCTCGCCTCCTCCTCGTCGAACAACGATCCATCGAAGGCGAGAAGCCCGTCGAACTTGAAAAGTTGTCTGGCTGGGTCCAGCGGAAATTTAAGGAACAACTTGAACGTGACGTTGAGCACCGATCTTTCGAACGGGAATCTGAAAAAGGATGGGAAATCGATTGCGCCGCTTTCTAACCGAAGAGGTTCCTACGACAGGAGAAGGCTCTCCACGGATTCTTTGGATAATACGAAGAGAAACTCGTGGGATCCGGGTCGCAGGGGCTCTTCCGGATCGTCCGGAGGATGGGACGATCCTATTTGGGAGGAGGGAACGTTCGACGCCGACGTCGACCAGGTAAAATATTCGAACGGTTGGAGGCGAGATCGTAGAAGGAAACGCGTACGATTCGAACGATTTGTTTTTACAACCGAATCGGACGAATGAAACGTGCGAAAAGTTTGCGCGGAATTGTAATTCTCGATTGTAATATCGCTCAAAAATTCTGTCCGATATTAACAACGGATGAAGAAAGTCGAGCGACAACGTGCTCTCTCATTGTCTCCGCTGCTTTCCCGCGAGGGACAAGAGAAATCATCTTTCACACACACATACACACGCGCGATGATGAAACGTAAGAAAATGCGCGGCTTGATCGTCGTTGCACGCGCGGATAGAATTTATCGTTCCTTGTTGGAAGGATTGCGCTCAACCGGCCGTGGGAAATTGCCATTCGCGCCAACGCACGAGGCGTCCGTTTATCGTTCCGTTCGAACGAATTATTCCGATCGAAATTTATTCCGATCCGACAAAATTTCTGATCGAATGCGATTTTCTCCTTTCCTCGAAATCGCGCGAAACGTCCGTCGTGTCCCCTCGTCACACTTTACGAAACTTTCATCTGTCGTTAGAAACGTCCGTTCGAATGAATTTCGCGAAAGCGTTGATTTACGAGCAACCGTGCAGCGGCATTAAGGTATTTTTCATGTGGCGCCGTCACATGCTAAGTGTTTGTACTTACGTCATCGGCATGCCTCGCACGGTATGGATACGCTGTTAGTCATCGACCATGATATTATGAAAGCGTCCACCTCATCGGGATCACGCGGTTCGATCTTCTCTCGTTAAATTCGTAATTTAACTCTGCCCTGCGACTCGCATTTCTCGTAATTTCGATCTATTCGAGCGATCGAAGAATTAAGATTGCGACAAAGATATCCTCGATTCTTATTATCGCTTTTTTTCGAAGCGATAAATTTCGGTCGGATATGTTTCCGAGGAAAGACGTCACAAGTTATTTACAAGCCACGACGTCGATTAACAAATATTTGTATTCCTGCTTCGTAACAGGCGACTCTCGAATGCATTTCACCTGTTGAATACCGGCTAAATTCATCGACTGTGTAGTTTTTTTCATTCCTCGTTCGCACGGATAAAATCGTCATTCGTACGCCGAGAATTCTGTTCTAAACGCCGAGTATATATGTATGTATATATATATATATATATATATACACACGAACGTTAGAACTGTGTAATGCTTATTTAAGAATCTCTAAGAGAGAAGTTTAGGTCATTATTATTCACCGCGCGTCTCTCGTACATACAGGCATTCCTCGCATCGCGTAATATACGCGATACACGGACAATAATCGTTATTCTTCCACATCGTTCATTAAATGAAACAAATCGTTTAATTTCTGAAGCTATTGTGAGCTGGAATTTCAGACACAACTCGCGTTAATTCACCTGTCGAAACGTTTAAAAAACCATTCGTCTTTCGTATTCGTTGTTCGCGCGAGGAATTCGTAAAGAATATTTCATAAGAAGCTTGGTTAAATCGTTAAATTGGAAATTCGTTGTTCCAAACGCAATCCATCCTTCGTTATACGATAGTTATACGATCTAAATGATTTCGCGATTTTCATCGAATTTCCGTGGACTTGCACTTGATGGTGCAACGCGATACGGCGCATTTCCTGAAACGAGATTGTCGCAGGTGAGGCCTACGCGTGGTTTGGCCATGAGCTGCCCACTCATCTGCGCACCGCTTGTTTTTTTTCATATATCGTTCTCGCTTTTTCTCTTTCTCTCTCTCTCTCTCTCTTTCTCTGCTGCCATTCGTCCGCGTGTATCCTTTATGTAAACGGTGACGACCTACGCCGCGGGCCCTCGATATGGCCACACTGGCGGAACGATTTAAAAGTAGCGTCCGCGTCATTAAGAGGAGAGCCGAGATCGATCCAGCCATCGTTTTGCGCGTCATGTCGCGATCCTTCGTCTTTTATGGAGATTTACGATTTACGTAGATCTTTTGCAAAATCTGAAAACTCGCGTTACGAAATACGCTTATGAATTTGAATGGGTCGTTCATGGTCGTCGTCGTGGTTTTCTGCCTTTCGATATGAAAGTATCGGTATATAATAAGCTTTAACAAAGTGGTAGCTGAAAACCTAAGTTACGAATATAATTTATGATATATTGTAATTCATGATTCGATAAAAAATTTGCACTTGTTGTTAAGGATAAGAGAGACAGTTGTGCGGCGTGAAATATGAAAGAGGAATTAGAAAATAGACGGGTTTGAAGAATTAACGGCATCGGTTTTGACGTAACATTTATTCTCCTCTTTGAAGGAAATATCGGAGGAAGTTTGTTTTATATAACTCGAGCGATTGATTTGATTTATGATCAAAAAGAAAGTTTTTTTTTTACGTAACGTAGCGCATCAAAAATTGAAAGGATATATACTCGAGAACTAGATTTTAGTAAACATATTGCAAAAAAATAGAGATTGATCGAATGTAAAATGCAGCTTTAATTAACACCGAATTCGGTTGTTCGTATCCAATTAAAGTCACTATCGAACCGTGGTGATGGAACAAATTGCACAACTCCAAAGCGCTTCCTGACGCCTTAATGACACGAAATCTCCTACGTTTTTGTTCGTTCATGGAGTACAAAGGAACGAAAAACAAAAAACAAAAAACAAAAAAAAAAAAAGGAAAAGACCGAATAATTTTACAACGAAACGCGCCACGACAAATTAATTGATTCTAAAAATTTGCTTGCATTTCTCCTTTTCTTTCCATTTCCACACACGCTCGAATCGTGTATCAATTAACATTTCCTCGAAGATATCTCGTAATAAGATAATTATCCTAACAAATCATTGTTTATATACATTATTTCCTGAAAAAAGATCGTTTCAACCCATTTATTGGAATTTCTTTATTCAACGACTATTATCCACCCTAAATTATTTAATACATTTAATACATATTTTATTATAATCGGTAATTAGTATTACAATACAGTACGATAATTACTACGAAAACTAAACCAGCAAGGCGTTCGTTCCTCGCCTCGCGTTAATCATTGCCGTTCATCTCTAATTAGAACCAAACCCTAATTAGATGCTTATTAAAAATTCCTCCATGGATATATTTATATCGCTCAACTCTTACAACAAACTGAATCGAAGGAAAGGAGAAATTAACGTCGATTCCTTTCAATCTCGGCCATCGACCCAGGCGTCCAGGAACACCAGGGCAACGCGATTTCCAAACGGTCGAGATGGCTGATGGATGAATCGACAAGTTGCACGACGAGTCATTTTCCGCCGGTCGATCCGCAAATCGGGCCTAATTCCTGAAATCGCGGCTAGCCGATTTACGTTTTGAAACGGCACGTGACGCTCGCTTACTTCCGGGACACGCATGCGCGCATGCGATTTCGTGTCGTTCGTGTTCGTTTCGAATCACGGGAACCGTTTTGTCTCTCGTGCCACGACGTCCAAGATGATTGACCGAAACAGATCGGCGGTACCGTTGCAACAAAAATTGACTCGCGTAGACACGTAAACGCTCGCCTTTGTGCGAACGATTTTTGTCTGGTCAAAATGAGAGAAACGTATACTGTCGATGAGAATTCGTTTATAATCATTGTACAGCAACAAGTATGTAGGAAATAAAAAAAAAATGAACGTAGCGTGACTCGTTAACTGTGCTTATTATATTCACAAGATCTATTGTTGCGAGGTTGATATTCTCTATTTTTACACGTTGAAAAAAAAAAAAAAAAAAAGAGAATAATCCTTTGCCGATCTATCGATGCGAAACTTTTGAGACTCGATACCGTTTTCTTGCTTCGCTTCGATAACGAGTTAGCTGCATGCAACTCGAGGGAGGGAACAATAAATCGTGAGATTCGCGGCGGGAAATAAGAATCGAAAGATGGGGAGCGTAAATACGGAAAATAAGGTCAAGTTCGAAGTGGCGTCGTGCAAGGAAATCGGTGATTCACGCGGCGTATATCTAGAAACGAGGGCTAGTGAACCTTGACATTTCTCGCCAAAGAATTCTTTTCTACTTTTACTATTTGACGAGCTAATTAAATCCAGATTACGAAATGCTTAAAACTTGGGAAGAAAATTTTTCTAGGGCGATCGATTTCAATTGCAATTTTGCAATAATCCTTTCGATCGCATTTCTGTCTTTTTTCTTTTTTTTTTTTTTCTGTATCTTCGTCCGATATCAATTCACGTGATATCGGTTGTAATTGCTTTACAACCTATTGAATTTTGATATATCCACATTGAACGCTGTTTCTGTTTAGAATTTTAAACGTCATGAATTATACGAATGGCTCGTTACCGCGGAATAAGTAAGTACCACCATAGAAGTGAATATTGATTAAACGATACCATTTAATATAATCGAAGCATCGTAAACATGATAGATTCATTAAGTTGAGTGAAACGTGTCTGGCGATTACCAAGTATATATACGTATCGATTTATTTTAAGAGACCAGTTTAATGCTCGAATTAAGAGAAATGGAAATTGGATCTATCTTCATGGCTTGTTAATTAGGTGAAAGTCTTGCGCTTGAACGGCATTAAAATGTTTATAATTCAGTGAAATCATATCTTTTCTTTATTGTATGATTCATCGACCGATTTACTATAATTTTCTATGCTTTTTATTTCGACGATAAGCTTCGTTGACGTCGATTGTGGTCAAATCTTTAATCAATCGGAACGATTAACCAGCAAAGAGAATTTATACAAAGATTTAATGCCGCAACATAAAGATAAAATCTGAAATATGTTTCTAATATGTTGTGCTGTGGAAAGAAATGTAAAAGTATTAAGTTTTCTTTAATCTAAAAAGTTCTTAAAAAGATTCTTTAATTATGATATATATTAATTAAAAAATTAGAGAAATTGAAAGAAATTTAAGTATCTAAGACTTGCACTAATAATTATACCAAATCTTATTAAGATAAGGTAAAATAGGTAAAATAATTAATAATAGTAATTAATGTAATGAAATAGAGCGATATTTCATTTAAAGTTGTACCGTAATTAGAAATAGAAATGTTATAAATGTTTTCCAGATTTATTAACGATTAATTATTTCTATAATTGTTGCATAAAATAATTATGAAAATATTTTTTCGTGTTTTTTTAAAAAGAAAAAAAAAAAAAAACAAGGATACTTTGAATTTCAAAGGACAAAAAATCGCTATTTGTAAATGTCGGTATTTCAGTTTCTACGATTCATCCGAGAGTACTGTTTTATCGACCACGAGCAAAATCGTTTAAAATCTACTCTGCAATACCCGCTAAGCATACCAGCACCGCGACTTTCGATTTCGTTAGGAAACAAGATCGCGCTTTCTGTAATTCGCTCGAATATCATTCTTATTCTCTGTATCCACCGAAAATAAATTTATATATCGGAATAAAACAATATTATCTTAAGTTTTAACTTAATCTTGAAGGACAAGTATGTAGGACAAGTTCGTTGCACGAACGGATACGAACCCGACCAGGCGGATCTAATAGTCATCAACTTTCTTATAAATTCTTTGTGATTTTCACGAGCACACTCTTTTCTCCCGATCATTCCGTCTCGTATTTCTACAACAACCGTCAGCCTGTAAATACGTTACAGATCAGCGCGCATTCATGCTGCGATTCATGAGGCTCCCGTATAATCGAGTTTACATCGTTCCGAATATCCGTTGCATTCCACTCTGTATATATCACCATATCACTGACCAACTTCGTAAAATAACATCTCGATATCGCACTCTACGTCTCGAGCCATCCTCTAGAACCAAACGATCCAAAAAATTTCGTTCGACTCTCTCTGGAACATCGATCCATTTCCGCCCTAGTACACGCCGCCAAACCCTCCCCGAATGAAAAATTCCACGAACGTCACGCACATTGGGCGTACATCGAGCGAACACGAGTCCATCCGACTCGTTGCGCGAAACGAACGATATCTTTCGGGTTCCGGAACGATCGCACGGTGAAAACGAGTACGCGCAAGTTCACCGGAAACGCGTTCAAAACGATGACTCATTGACCAACGAATCGAGGCGGAAGGCCTCGGTTGCAATTACGCAATATTTCATTCATCCTTGGGCAAAAACTCCTCCTTATCGAGAGAATTTCCAACCGAGATAATTGCGATGGCGGGAGCGTGCGAAGGCCCCCCACCTTCGAATTTCCACACGCGGCTTTACAGCGTTCAACCCGAGTTTTTCGGCTCGAGTCATGGTTCGCGTATCGCGACCGGACGAAAGATAATTGCGATAATGGCGTGCACTCGCGAAGCGAAACACACACTCGTGCTTATCTCGTTTATTAAGATTTTTCGCGAGAGCACGATCAGTCAGGTAAATACGTTTTTTCACCGGCTACCGGATGAAAGAGAGAGGAAAAAGGGAGAGAAAAAAAGAAAAGAGGAAAACGGCGTGTAGGATGTTGTTGCGCAATATGCGTACGAAACGTGTACGCTCCTCCGATTAGGAGGTCTCAATTTTGTCGCGAGCGGTTGAATTACGACACGATCGAATCGAATAGCCGACCGTTTAATCGAAACCGTCGCGGTTTCTTGATTCCCGAAGCGAAAAGATCGATATCTCGAAGCCGCGAGACACGGTGGACGCGCGCCACGGTACACGATATACGAGAAAAAAAAAAAAAAAAAAAACAATGAAATGGATTTTGCTTTAATTTTCGAGATCGAACACGAGCTCGACCTTCGATTCGACGAGGCAGTGAGTGACTAAGACTCGATATCATTGTTCAATTTAATTTTCAACGTGTCACGCCATCCAATTACGATCGATGGAGAGAGAGAGAGAGAGAGAATAAAGTGGTAAGCGTTACATGTGTTATATCTGTGTTTGTATACTATATACGAGGATCCATTAAACTATGAATTATTCGCAGCGAAAATATTATTACGGCCACGATACGCGAGCATACGGGCACGCGATCTCCGCGGAATACGAGATTCCTTCGATCCTCGGATGTTGTAAATATGATTCGAATTTAAAGTGAATTTAAATTTATAGAAAGCGACAAGGAAAGCAAGATTACGGCTAAGGAGTATATATATATATATAAATCGACACGGAAAGTTTAGCTTGTAGAGAGAAAGATTATCGATCATCGTTTCTGAATCCTCTTTCTCTCGATGATAAATATTCATATTGGTAAGTTATTCGTAAACAGGTAAAGAAAGATATAGTAGGCAGGAAATAGAATCGTCGGGACGTTTTATTTTTAACCGCGATTTAAATACAGTTAAATACAGTTTCATTGCTATATTTCGACTGCAGTGCTAAATTTTTATTTTAAATAGAAAAATAGGAAATTTTTTTTAAGGTTATTGGGCAATTATAAAGAGATTGGAAAACATTGGCGTTGTTGCTCCTTCCACTCAACGTGGAAAACGGAATAAAATTGCGTGGAACGTAATAAGGAAGAGGAACGAAAAGAAAGGAAAGAAGTGAAATACCGTACGAGTTTTCATTTTATTTCGTGACTTTTCGTCGTTTCAACGGTGAAACTTGGAACAATGGCGTAATTATTAACATTAGAAAGTCAACACAAATTGTTCAGAGAGACGGTTCATCGCTTTATTTTTAGGAAGTATCTCATTATACTTTACAATCCGTATCTCCAGAAAATTAGCAAAATTATCGAAACAAAATTTTTACATTCATGCAACACAATACTGTCATAATTCATCAATTCATCTCGAGTCTCCTTTCACGATATATCTACGCTATAATTTCATTGTCCATAGGAATTCTCCTGCATTTCCTTATCGTTCGTGTCTAAAAAAAAAAAAAAAAAAAAAAAATCATATTCTCCACTTTCTCTCTACACTGCTTAAAATCTCTTAAGAATGCCCACGCATAGTTTCCAAGATATACGAGAAATATATCGATGATAGGAAGAAATGTCGAATAAAAAAATTTTGTCGCCGAATAGACAGACGCGAAGTAAGAGACGGACGTAAAATTAAGATTGAAATTTTTTTTTGTCATCCTGTTTCATTCGAACCGATTAATCGATCGTGGAAGAACTCTGTAGAGGCGAAGAAGGGAGGGAGAAGGAAGACGTTTATCACTCGCGTGTCGTCGAAACGAATGGGGCGGGGACTCATAGTCGAGCGGATATACACGAAGAGCGAAAAAACGTTTTACTCGTTTTGGCACGGTGCCAATCGGATATGATCGGCATAAAAGCGGACGGCCGGATCACGTCAATTTACTTTTCGTGTCGCGCTTGGCAACTTTCTCTGAAATACGCGCGAGATACCCTTACCGATCTCTGCATTCGTTTTCTCCCGATTTTGACATCCGTTTCGGGGGAAAAAGTTCACCGTTGATCGATATCGTACGAAATCGGCGACCACTTTTACTCGAACGAATCGATCGGATTCCTCCGACGATCGATCGATCGATCGATCGATTACGCGTCAGAGCGTGTAAAACTACCAGAGAGACCGTTTAACTCGGGAAAGTGACTCGATCGGAATAATGGAGCCATCCAACCGATCGTTGCAACCTGTTCAATTATCGCCGATCATTGATCGCGTTGACCAATATATATATATAAATCGGCGGTTAATTTTCCGCGCAATTTCGCTCGATTCAGAATTATCGGCGCGCGATATTTTCTTCGATCGAATCGTCCGTGCAAGCTCGATTTCGAGCGAAAGGAAATCTTGCTCGGGCCACGACACGCGATATCTTCCCGCTAATAAAAGAAAGAGGAGGAGAGGATTGCCGCGAATTATTAACGGAGCGTATCGGAGAAAGCTGGGATGGAAAATTGAGCCCGTTTTGATGATGCGCCTTTTAGAATTCCCTTTTCTCGGACGGAGAAAAACTATCCGTGGATGATTCATTTTGACGCGAGCGACAAAAAGAGGATTCGAAGCAAGATTCGAATGCGCGAAGAAGCTTGATAAATTTCTAAAGATCGACAAAGAATTTGAATATCGTTGCATCGATAAAAGTAGCGAAGAAGCGGTGAATGTTTGCGATTTATTCGCGCGAAGGGGAGGGGGGAAAAAAGGAGAAGATGAAAAATCATGATCGAGCTCGCGTGGAAAGTTATTTTCGCATTAAAATTTTTAACACTGCTCGAGTTGAATCAGTTCTTTACACCCACTTGCTTCTTACTTCCTGCGTGTAATGGGCGATGATTTCCCTGAGTGAATTAAAACGAGCTTGAAATGATGGTCGTAGTGAAAGCGAGGGAGACCGTAGAAAAGGAATTTGGTACCCTTTTAATCCTCTTGTTCTTATCCACGACTCTCTCGCGCGTACCCTCGAGGACGGTTTTCTACCGATTATTCTTCTAAGATCGTTTCATCGAAATTACTTTTCCCCGCTGAAATTCCTTTATCTACGATAACGAGATTTAAAAGTTTCTCGTATAAATTATTTATACAACTTAACATATTGATATCGCGATCGATAATTCTATCGTGATCTTGAAATAGAAAACTACCAATTTCAATAAAAAGGAGAATAATAAGAATTTGAAAACAATTCGAATCTCGTAGAAATTGAATTACAGAGAAGATTCTTCAAAAACATTTTCGATATTACCTTGGTTGAAATAATTCGCTGGTAAATTATCAATAATTAAAAGTTTCTACGTTTTATCTGATTTTGAAATAGAAGACTATCAAGTTCAATGGAGGGGATAAGAATTTGAAACAGCTCGAATCTCGTTTAAATTGAAAAGAACAAATTTTTATACAGATTAAACATTTTCGAAATTACATTGGTTGAAATAATTCGCTGATAAATTATCGATTTTATTAAAAATTTAAAAGTTTCTATGTTTTATTATGATCTTGAAATATAGAATTATCAAATTCAATGGAGAGGACGAGAATTTGAAACAATCCGAATATCTAAATTGAATTACAGAGAAGATTCTTCAAAAATATTTTCGATATTACCTTGGTTGAAATAATTCGTTGATAAATTATCAATAATTAAAAGTTTCTATCCTGATTTTGAAATAGAGAACTATCAAATTCAATGAAGAGGACAAGAATTTGAAACAGTTCGAATTTCGTGTAAATTGAAAAAAACAAATTTTTACAGAGAAGAATTACAGAGAAGATTTTAGAAATTACATTGGTTGAAATAATTCGTTGGTAAATTATCAATAATTAAAAGTTTCTACGTTTTATCTTGATTTTGAAATAGAGGATTATCAAATTCAATGAAGAGGACAAGAATTTGAAACAGTACGAATTTCGTGTAAATTGAAAAAAACAAATTTTTACAGAGAAGAATTACAGAGAAGATTTTAGAAATTACATTGATTGAACATTTTAGAAATTACATTGGTTGAACATTTTAGAAATTACATTGGTTGAAATAATTCGTTGGTAAATTATCAATAATTAAAAGTTTCTACGTTTTATCTTGATTTTGAAATAAAGGATTATCAAATTCAATGGAGAGGACAAGAATTTGAAATAATTCGAATTTCGTGTAAATTGAAAAAAACAAATTTTTACCAATTACAGAGGAGATTTTAGAAATTGGTTGAACATTTTAGAAATTACATTGGTTGAAATAATTCGTTGGTAAATTATCAATAATTAAAAGTTTCTACGTTTTATCCTGATTTTGAAACAGAGAACTATCAAATTCAATGAAGAGAATTTGAAACAGTTCGAATCTCGTGTAAATTAAAAAAATCAATTTTTACCGATTACAGAGAAGATTCTTCAAAAACATTCTTAAAGTTACGATTGAAATAATTGCACGGAAAATTCGCTGATAAATTATTGCGTAAATACGATGTCGATAATTAATCATGGACGGGCCACCCGTCGCGATATCGTCCACGAGCGAAACCGTTCTCGCGTCGCGCCGCGGACGCCGAGACGTATATACGTCGGGGATGAGTCGTAGAGGAGGCGAGTGGTAGGGAGATGAAGTTTCAATCCCGCGAGTAGAAGTGGGTCGTTTCTCAACGAGAGGCGAAGTCGCTCGACGAGAACGCGTCGAGTACGCACTCGTTCGCTGTACTCAGTTGAGCACAGTCGTCTCCGATCCGCGCGGTCCACGATCCACGGATCTCTCCCCCCTCTGTTTCGTAAAAAGAAAAAAAAAAAAAAGGAAAAACCCGCGAAACCACCCACGTTTGCGTTCTAATTTCAACGGAGAAAAAAAAAAAAAAAAAAAAAAAGAAAGAAAAAAGAAAAACGAGACCAAGTCGCGTCGTCGTTTCGGAGCAACTCTCTTCCCAAGAAGAGGACGAAGAAGAGGACGAAGAAGTGAAAAGTGCGGAGCGAGGAAGGGAAGAAGGAGCGAGAGGAAAGTGAGATCCACCGATAAGCCGTGTGCCGCGTGGAAAGTGGTGAAAATCTCGATCCTTTGTTCTCCTCGTCCCTCCTCCCTTCTTTAAAAACGATAATACGATCCGACTCGCGCGTTGAAATCTCTTCCGCTTTCGATGGAGGATCATCGAGGATAGAAGTAGAAGCATGATCGTAAGATGAACGCCCGGGCAAGCGTGGCTCATTGATCGCGCCACTTTTCGATACGCGAGGTGAAACGTCCGGTTCGAGGCAAGGTTGGTGGAATATGGGCGACATCCGAGTGCTGGATCCGAGGATGGATCCCCGTTTCGAGCTTTCGAAGCAATCCCGACCCTGGCCCCCGATGTACCGCAGCCACCCGGCCGCGGCCGCGGCAACCGGCAGGGGGCCGTCGTTCTGCTACCGTCCCGTGGCCCTCGACGCGATGGCCCCCCAATGGATCGCGCCCCACGTGGCCGACTACAATTACGTGCCCGCGAGGCTAAGCGCGGCGAACTCGAACAAGGGCCGCGACTACTACTACTTGGCGCCGTTGTACAGGAACGCGATGCCACCCCCCCAGCCCATGTCTCCGCTCCAGCTGTCGTCCGTCGCTGTCTCGCCGAGGATGATGATGATGGACGCGAGGGGTAGAACGAGGAGCTCGGCCGCGTTGTGCAGGAATCAGGCGCCCGCCTGCACCTGCTCGGTGGGAAGGACGAGGTCGTTGGAGGATGTGAGGAGCGAGGCGAGCGAGTGGGAGGATTATCAGGACGAGAACGGGAATCATTTGCAGAGGAAGAGCTCTAAGAGCGGGGGTGTGTGCAGGCAGGGGAGGCGGTCGATGGAGAATCTTCTGGACGTGGAAACGGCGGACCGCGTGCACGAGTTGAACACGTTCGACAGGGTTGGGGGACGTGGCTGCAGGAAGACCGAGGATGAGAGGAGGAACGAGAGGCCGGGAAGAAGACGCGGCAGTTACATGGTTTGTTGGATAGATTTTACGGAAGGGGAAGGAATTATTATAAAATTCGATGTGAATTTTTTCCTCCGATCAAACTCGATTATTATTACAGGTATATGAAATTACGTATATATCAGAGAGTCTCGATGATTAAATCGCTTGTTCGCGCGCGATTTCTTCGTTTTTTTCTTATAACTTTATTAAACCTAATTTTCCATTTCTCCCCACCGTTAGCCTCAACGCCTGTCAAAGTAGTTTTGTTCGCGCGAATGGTAAAACTACTTTTACTGCGAAACTTCGAATCGGTTGCACTTACCGCGGATAAACGGGTAGATTTAAGATTTAATGGAAAGTGTTCCACGAGTTTATCGCTCCAGTTTCTAATGGTTCCAACGCCTTGGTTCCGGAAGTCCACGTACGCTCGCCAATAAATTACGCTCGGGAACTAAATCGTAACGGAATCATATCACTTTGTATACCGGCAATCGTTGCTCGACGGCTAGGCCACCTGCTCCTATCGATCGGGAAAACGGAATAATTCTATCTTCGATCTCGCTTGCAAAGTACTTTTCAACGTAATCTCTGTTATCGAGTATTACTTCGGTTACCGATCGAAAGCCAGTTACAACGTAACGCGTCAGGCAAAGAAACGAGATATCCGACTTGGAAAACTTTTATTTCAAATTACATTTAGTATATAGGCGTCCCGCTCCACCAGATCTTCTCTTTTTTAAAGTATCGTTGGTAATTTTGCAAAGAAAATTTTTTTAATCGTTCCGACTTCCTCATACCGATCGATCCTTATTAAAATAATAATGAAACCGTTGTTAATGAACCGTAATTTTACTTGACCGTGGGTAGAAAGTGTTCCCGATCGGTGACCTCGAGTTAATGCACCGTTACTCGTTCATTAAAGGAGAGAAAGAGAGAGAGAGAGAGAGAGAGGAGGAAAAAAAGAAATCGATTCCATCATCGGGAACAATATTCATAGATCGCTTCCGTTCATAGATCTTGGATCGTTTCACGTTCGAAATTCGTCCGCTTAATTTCTCGTTTCAGGCATCGCTGACCCGATCTTCCTTTTAAATGTTTAGAAATTTAATCGACTAGAGGGACGAGTCATAAATCGAGTTTTTAAATCGTTGGGTAGTTAATAGACCGTCCGAATATCGATTTTGATATCGATATCGATCGAATTTGAGGGAGAATCCGCGCTCGAAATAATGAACGGAAATCGATGAATCGGAGAGGTTAGACAAAAATCGTGGATGATTGGATGATTTGAATCCGACGGAACGGATTTTCGTCGGTCGAGCAAGATCACTCGAGGACAATTAAAACACGGACACTTTCGAAAAAGCATTTTTCTAGTGAAAGTGAATCCGCTAGTTGTGCAATCCGAAGGCGCGAACGAGGACGAGCCGAACGACGCCGGCTTCCGTTTAGAACACGATATTTTTGTTTACAGCCTATGGGATTATGTATGGAAAGTGGAAGTGGCTTATGGAAAAGTAGTCGTTTCGAGTTTAATTATCGTTGCGTTCGTGCCACGATTGCGAAAGGCTACGATTACCAATGTAATTATTTTCCTCGCTTTTCTTTTTTTTTTTTTTTTTTTTTTTTTTTTTTTTTCTTGCAAAGTATCATTCCTATCAATCATACTGGATATCGAAATGATTTCAATAGAATGGTAAAAATTTTTGTATTTATACTTTGGCTTACGACTTACGTTAGTAGTAATTTTATCTAGCAAAATTTTAAAAAGTTTGCCAATTTTTGGTTATCGGTTGAACCAATTTACCTATTCATTATTAATCACAAATATTTTACGGATTATATTATACTTTTCACCATTTCACAAACTTGTCAAGTTTTTTGTTACCTATATACTAAATGTAATTTCAAACACCTATTTCATTCGAATAAAATTTTAGCGAGAAAATCGATCGTAAGACATTGCTATTAATTCTCAATCAATGTTTTTGCAAGGATGCATGATAAATTATTAAAAACGCATCCTGGGTGATTTTTATTGCTATTTATATAGGCCGCAAGGACTTTCGAATTTGTCCACGAAAGAGGAGAATGGTTGAACCGTGACCAATACGCGCGAGTTACATAGTAAACTTCTTAACGCCCGAGGGGGAGCATCGTTTGAACTATTACGTGATCTATCGGTGGAAAGGCCTCTGGTTTAGAAAAAGTATTCTCCGATACCGGTTGGGCCGGCGGCTCGATAAGAACTCGTTGGATGCAAGTGACTTATTAAATTGCTCTTTCTGCGTTCCAGTTTCGTCTCTTTCTTTCTTTCTTTCTTTCTTTCTTTCTTTTTTCCCTTCCGCGATTTGTGGGCAAACCAGTTCCTCAAATCCTCCATACATACAATTATCTACTCGCGAGTAATTGTTTTTCCCGAGTTGAATTCGTGAGTTATGAATTATGAATTATCACCTGTTTTCCTCTTCGTAACAGATTTGTTTCTTTTGATATGCAAAATATTCTTTCCTAATTCCTCGAACGTTATTATAATTAACTTACGGATCCGAAATATTTGTTTTATATATTGGGATATTCCACGCAGATAAACGAGAGCGTTAATTATCGGATCTTCGACGTTGGTTTCTTTTCAAAAAGTTACAGGTTCTTTTTTTTTTAAATTTTTATCGACTCCTTATTATTTTTCTCGCTTTAAGCTTCTTAAGCAAAATTACGACAGTGTGAATTTCGAGCGGTGAAAACACGCGTTTCGAAAGTTCCATTCCTGCGAAAGAAACCCCGCGAGACTGTCCACGATACTATTAAGCCTCGTCTCGTATCTTCGATATCCTGAAACGGCCTGGCGTTGAAAAAGTATGTCGCAACCCAGATCCGCGACACTGGGGACTGGTTTCACCGGAATTCGCCGCATATCCTCTGCATTCTGACGCTCTTAACAATGATCAACGTTTATCCTCGACGATCCATCCGAGAGAAAGGACAAGGAAGGAGGCTTCCTCGTCTCGACCGGTTCCTCGTCAAGAGTGAAAACATCTTGTTCCGCC
Source organism: Apis laboriosa (assembly GCF_014066325.1). Lineage (NCBI taxonomy): Eukaryota > Metazoa > Arthropoda > Insecta > Hymenoptera > Apidae > Apis > Apis laboriosa. The sequence goes on along the minus strand of NW_025223399.1, from coordinate 983,903 downwards.
ATTTATTCCGAAACGCGCCCGAAAATCGTCGTTTCTCATCGTCTTTTGCGTGAAAAATGTAGGAGGCTCGATGTTTCACTCGCGTTGTAACAAACTCGAAGAGATAACATTGACGACGAAGGAATTAATTTTTTCGTCCCAACGACGCTTGGACGTTTCTAACGATTGCGCCAGAAGATTCTTTGTAAAACGATTTTCATCGAGACACGGCTCGTTGGATAGTCCTCGAGGATGCTTGATCGAAGACCTTCGCTGTTTCCTTCGTGAATTAATCTTAATCTTTATTTATTTTTTTTTTTTTTTCGTGGTTGTACAGCATCCTCTGTAGAGAATATTTCCGTTTTCACGGTATCGAATTAATTAATTCGTTTCGCTATCGAAAGTTGGGGGAAAAAAGCTTCGTTCGTTGGTTGACAATTTGCACGATAATGAATTATTCGTGAAAATTCGAATCGTCGTGATTCGATGAAATCACTCTTTTCTGATTACGTTAGACGGATGCAACGGGTGATCGATGATTAAGATGGAAATTCGATGTTGGATTTATTTTGGGAATGCTGAAAAGTTAAATGTTGTTTCGACACGTGTGAAACTTCAACTTACCAAGTGGATTATTAATTTCTGGCGTGTGTTGTGGCACAATTTCTCGATTTTCGTGCGGTGACCAGTTCGCGACAATTAAATGAGGAACGAGGAGATAATTGACGGGTTGAGTGAGCTAGAAACTAGGCTTCTGATTTCAGATCCATTGAAATTGGTTTCTCGGATGGTTTACTCGCGTCTCGTTTCCGGATCATTAAACGTTGTCCGAAAGAAAGCCGAGTCATCGATGAAATTTTTCGCGCAAAGTTGGTGGAAAGACGAAAACGGGGCCCTTTCAACGTCCTCGTTGCTTATCGCCGTTCCTCTCTCTCCAATTTCCGAACGAAAATTTTCGTCGATTATTCCGTTTTCTCGCATCTCGAAAACGGAATAAATCCAGCGCAAAACGGAAATCGCTTGGTACAATAAGAGTTTATTGACAGTCATAAGCGTTCGACAATAGCTCGTAAAAGGGGACTTAAAGATTAGATCATAATTGTGTATTCGATTATTTTTCATATTAATTTCTTTTTCGCTTAACCCACTGTTACATAGAGTATTAGCGGTTCGCTTATATTACTATTCCCTCGACGAGCAACACAATACGGCGAACATTGATGGAGAAACGGTGTTCGTGACTAAGCAGCAAGCGTTACTGATGTTCCTCGAAACCGTTCTCCACCTGTCTCGTCCTAGATCTTTCCTAGATTTTTTTCACCTCCAGGAGGCCCTCCAACGTTCGCAAACATCGAAACTTGCTACCGTTCGAGCGAGTAATAATCCCGCCTCGGTTTTCTCATCGAGATGACGCGCGAAGTGAAAAAAAAAAAAAAAAAAAATAAAGAAAAAAGGGGGAGAAGAGATAGAAGAGAAATATTTTCAAATGAAATTAAAGCGAATTCTCTTTTTGTTTTTTGTTCAACTTTGGTAATTTTTTAGAAATCGGTTGAAACAACGGGAGGGGGGGGGGATGTTTAGAAAGGTTGCTTCGAAGGTGGCGTAAATCGAACGGAACGTTCGTTCGAATCACGGGGGAGGGAGGGGGGGAGGGGATTATCGCGGGAAATCAAACGTCCATCTCGTTGTGCAACAACAAAATTATTAGCTGCGTGTAAAGTTAATGGATACAACGCTCGAGAATAATAATCGTCGTTGCATCAATCATATCGTGTCGTCCCGATCCGCTGATTCTTAAACCTCGCCGCGAATCAAAATTTCCCTTTCCTTTACCATTGTTTACTTTCACAACGATGTTCAACGAACGATAAACCTCCTTTTTTCTTTCTTTCTTCCTTTTTTTTTTTTTTGTTTCGAATCATCCGTGTTCCGTAATCGAAGGCTAAATTGCTTCAATATCGATTTTAATTCATTCGTCCAGCGTGATATTTCCAGGAGGCAAGATAATTAACATATTTCGCTATTTATTGATCCTTTCACCACGAAAAGCGAATATATATATATATATACACGTTCAACACAAACATAATCGAGTAATAAATTATTAAAAGTCTATTTTCATTGCTATCACGGTTAATTATAAAGTATTTAAACGAATATTTATTTTCTATTAAGAACATTACCTTCGTTATACATCTTCAGTTTCGACCAGTTTCCACACAGGGAAGAAATAATAAACGTAAAAAGAGATCGACGAACGGAAGATAAGAGAGGTACAGAGCCAGCTACTCGTTCGTTTTAATTGCCCCTATCTGGAGATAATCACGAAGACCTCGATTATCTCGAAAGTAAAAGGGAAATAGGGAAGCATATGCAAATCATTGTGCAAGAAAGAGCCGCAAAACCATCCGGATTGTCTTGGGTTTCGTTCAGGAGAGAAACGCGCGAGAAAAATTGAAAATTTATCACGGATCTTTTATCTCCTCTGGAACGTTCGTTGTTGCCAACTTTTTTCGCAATCGTTGCTACGTCAACTACGTCTAAATCGGCTCGTATGACGTTATAGGAGATCGAGGGAACGATTGAGAAGGAAGGATTTAACGAGCCGCCCTGTGAAACAGATATGCAAAACTGGGTTACGACACGATACTTGGAAGATTGTTTGATTGTCCCGGTTGCGGATATCGAACCGTTTCGTTCGATCATTATTTCTTTTTTCTTTTTCTTTCTTCTTTTTTTTTTTTTTTTTATTATTATTATTATTATTACGGCTGCTAATTCATCGAGCCGTTAAATAAACCTAACGATCTATCTTCAGAAATGTCAACTCATAGCTGGTTCGACTCTTCTATTACCAATCTTCGAATAATAATAATGATAGTAATTATCGACGAGAGAGAATTTGCGATTAAACCCATCATGGATGATAAAACCGCCTCGAGCAGGGAACCTCGCGAGGGGAATTAGCATACAAGTAAACACAGGTGATTGTGTGTAGAAAAGAGAGGCGTTAGAAATCCTTTCAAGGTCTGACTTTCTAATTCTCCTCGAGTTTTCGTCGCTCGTTACCCGTTCCCCGATCCCAAGGTACTCGTTCTTTCGTTCCTTCGTCTTTCGTCAGCGAACGAACTGGTTCAAAATGGAAAAGTATAACCCCGAACAAGTCACTTTTCTGACGTCAAGTCCGTTGTATGTAATCAAAATACTTTTCAATTAGAAGTTTAATTAGAAGCTTTCTACGAATAGTAATCGCAACGAATTGTGTACGATAAATAATTTTTTACTTTTCTTCATTCTACGACATTTCTGATAACTTTTGAAGTAGTAGAACGGAAATATATTCGATATTTCATCGATCTGATAAAATTCTTTGGAATTCTAATGGAATCAAAGAGTAAGATATCCACAAGTTATAGATGAAAAATCTCGAAATATGTGAATTTTTACAATTTTTACGAAGTACGAATACGACAAGTGTTATTTAAAATATGCTCGTGGATCGGTGCAATTTCACATGAACCGGTTGAAATTTTTGAGTACTAGTACGTTTAATGTTTTATCTTGAATATAGATATCTATAATTATTAATTTTTTGAAATCTCTTTATATAACGTTCTTTAGCATCATCATTATTATTATTATTTGTATCGAATCGGCAAAATTCGGCGCGTCTTGATCCTTTTCCCTTGCGTCGCAAATTGCAGACAAACGGGAGAGAAAACGCGATTCACAAATTGAATTCGATTTCGATCTCGTTCGCAGCAAGAACCGAGGCCGGAACTCGATGCCAGCAACGGAAGCAGCAACGGTGGAAGGCCAAGATTCGTCCCTGTGACGGCGCTCGAGGATGTCCAAGCTGTACGATGCGCGGAATTCCACCCCCATGGAAAATTGTACGCTGTGGGATCGAACTCGAAGACGCTGAGAATATGCTCCTATCCAAAGCTTCACGATGTCAGGTAAGAAGAAGATTTTACTTTGATCTGGCGAATCGATGATCGACGATCTTACTTCTTTCTTTAATTTAATCGATTCATCTTCATCGCACGATTTTCACTGTTGTTGCCGTTCAACTTAATCTCTTTTTAAACGTACGCTTACTTCGTTTCTCTTTCTATTTATTCGAGATTATTTATTAGGTTCGACGAATTAACGATCGACATTCTTGGTCTTCTATATATTTATTGAAATCGTTCATCTCTACGAACGCGTATATTTATATTAATCCAGAAAGCAATTTTGAGAAAATTGTAAAATGTAAACGCATAGAATCGCAGAGTGTTTTTTTTTTTTTTTCCATCTTTTTCTGAAATTCAATCAAATTGGATTCGTATATGGATGATCGAAACGAGGCGAAGAGAAATCTTTTCGAAATTTATATCGACGATTTACAAGATTAAAGTTTCTATTATACACGATTTATTTTATTTTATATTTATATCGTATATATTCTTATTCTTTATTACCGAGTAGCAGGAATTTACGACGTACACTCATTCCATTTTGCTGTTTTACTAGCAGTAATTTGAATTATATTTCTTTGCATGACTGAATACAATACTTACAGTGACGCACATATACGTATATATGCATTTTACATCGGGAGAAGAGATACGCGATTCTTGTTGTTGCAAAAGAAGAAAATAGAAATCGACGTGGTATCATTCGCGTGCTATTTACAAGCGTGTTTCGATCGTCGTCATCTTTGAGGCGAGGTTTAAATTCGAGCGGACTAATTTTACGCAAGCGTGCTGGCTTAACGAACGACGAAGGCCTTCATACCAAACGGAGCATTCCTCCATTCCTTCGCGCGAGATTCTCTTATTGTCCGCAATCGCGATTCGATCTCTCTTTCTCTTATTCTTCCCCCTCCTTCCACTTCCATCCATCCCGTTCCCTTCGCTTGAACCTCTGAACGAATTTCATTTAAGATTCTTAACCAGAACCGTGAAATCATCGTTATAGCATTGTAAATAATAATCATCTCTCGGATTCTTAGTTCTGTAATTGATACAATTATATTTAATTGAAATTATTTTTTCTTTTTTTTTTTTTTTTTTTTTTTAATTTCAATATTCTATCCACGGATCGCGATACTGTTTGTTTCGCAATTTGAAAAAAATTAGAAAATATCTTGATTCTTTTAATATAGATTAAGAGTAATGGAAATGACGAAATAAATTAGTTTTCTCGAACGAATCGTTAAAAGAAAAACGTTCTATTTATTTTATTCGTATAATAAACGTATAACAGCAGATTGGATTAGAGATAAAAGCGTTGCTCGCTATATTAGTTTTACTTATCTCGTCAAATTTTCTATTCCAGTTGAAATGAAAGTTTAGAATTAGTTCTGTTTTTTTCTTTTTTTGATTTTTAAATATTCTTCGTTCTATTTCTACTCTTTTAATATCAAAATTCATTTTAAGATCAACAACTTTCCGTACAATTCGTTACAATTCTTCTTCGATTCCATAGATGGATAATTTTTAACACTGATATTGTATCCGATATTGAACTTATAAATTTATATTCGTATAAATTTACATCATTGGTGTGTTAATAACTTCCATATATTCCCGCTTAAAACTATTCTCAAACGAAGAATCGTGATGATGAAAGCGAAGTGAAATACCTCTATATTTCAACATGGGGTCGTAAAGAAGTCGTGACTCTTTAGATCATCTCGAGAGATGATAGTCGTTAGGGTAATTCTCACAAAGTTTACACCCGCTAAAAAACGAAACGACGCCACCAGTGAGCGTTAGGTGTTACGTTATGCGTTAAGATTAATATTTACAACGAGGTGAAAGTACAAAGCGTTAGAGTAGTACGGGGCAAAGTTAGACGAACGGAACGAATGTAAATTAAGAAAGAATACTTCTTGTTCTACGCAACTTGTATAAAACTCTTGCGATGGAATGGAAGAACACGCGAGTCTCGTTTAAAAAAAACCTTTCTTTCCTGTAATTCTACGTTTTTCCACGAGTAATCCGGGGTGATGGTTGTTCGCGACAGTTTAATTTCAAACTCGCGATAGAATTGCGAAGGAAATCTTTTTTTACAACAAGTAATGCTAGGTTTTTTACGAGCAGACATCGAAGACAAGGAAAAATTGGTCGTTAGAAAGTCGTCTGATCGCTCAATTATCATCTATCCGTAATATAATCATTTAGATTATCGATTTTAATATTTCGAATTTTAGTAACGTAATATACGATCAATATGTGCTCTCAATTTTAATTAAAATAATTTTTCCGTGTTAATATAGATACAATCTTTCTTTATAAACTCTTTATAAACTAGTAACAAATTATAAAATTTCTTCCTTATTCCTTCCGTTAAAAAATATTATGTATTTTAAATAAATAAATGTCTTAAATACTCGGATAAAGCGTGCCTTTCTCGATTACTCTTTTCCTCGACGTCGCCTGTCGAACCATTTCGATCTACCCCGGAACTTTCCTCGAAACACAAATTCCTCGATTACTCAGCCGCTTTCTTCCATCTCTATAATCTTAACAGAATGTCCACTAGAAATTTTTCCATCCGTGCAAATTATAATGAGAAAAAAGAAGGAAAAAGAAGAAAAAAGTGTCAGTGAGAAATCTATCGTTTCATTCGTCAAGGTATTCGTGTTTTTCCGCGCTGCTCACTCGACTCTTATCCGCAACCGTTTCACGCACACTGTTTCTCCCTCGGTGTAAATTGGAACGTGATAAACTCGAGGTGTCGCGACAGCGGTTGATCGATAAGGGAAAAGAGCAAGATCTCCTCGTTTGTCGCGAAGCGTTTATCACAAAAACAGCCAATTTGATGCGGTTTCTCGCCATCGATCCCATTTTTTTCGAAGATATAGGAAAAGAGCGAAAAGAACTAGAAACTCTTCTAGTTCTAGTCAAAATAATAACTTTTTGTTTTTTATTTTTTCTTTCGGAATCAGGTGAATTTAAATTTAAATTTTTCCATCCAAATTTCACTTATGTATGAAATCGGTGTAGGAATATAGTTTAAAAATTTAACAATTAAAAAAAGATTATTAACCGTTATTTTCTCTTATTTAAAGAAGAAATTGAAACTGTAATTAACTTTCATTAGAAATTTTACTTCTCGCTTCAACTTGTCATCTTTTCCCTTTCATAAGTTTTTGCTTTTGTTATTAAAATTGTTGTAAAAAGTAGATCATGCTTTCCTCTTTCGCTTAAAAATACGAAAACACTTTCAGAAAAGAGAATTGAAAAAAAAAAAAAGAACAAAATCCTCCGTCGTGTGTTAAAACGCTCCTCCTCGAAGAACAAGTTGCAAAACATCCACCCAGCCATTCCAGTTTATCATAATTGCAGTTTCACCGGAGATAGGCCGCAATTTTGCATGTTGCTCCATCAGTCCGCCGGATTCACCGTGAACGCCTTCGACCGAGCCAACAGTTTCCCTCGACGTGGCTCTCCAATCTTTGGAGAAAGTAACACGCGTTACGATTCTAATGGACCGATTGAAAATCCCCCCTCCCGATCGCCCTCCAATCCTCTCGAGGCCGAGATCGTTGTTGAGCGCCCCGCCGATAATTTCGAACACGCGATCTTCTTCCACGGAAGAAGAAAGTGAAGAAAGATATCTGTGCCAGGGGAGGAACGAGGAACGGGGGAGGAGTCGAGGGGATCGAGATCGATTTTGAACAGGGCCAACAACCTCGAGTAAAATAATCGGCGATATCGCGTTGAGAGAAAACTTGCAACGAGTTAATTAAAATCGCGAAAAGAGGGGAGGGGGGGGGGGGAAGGAGGAGGGTGGTGGTGTGAAAGCTGCTGTTGTTTGCTCCTGTTTCGACAATCGTATCGACGATCGACGATCTCCCTCTCTCCCTCGTTTCCACGGCCGAAACGTTGCCGCGATCTCGGCGGATGGATGCTTGCATCGTTCAATTAAGGACGCTTGATGCGCAATCGTGTCGGATGGGAACGAAGAAAGGAAACGAGGTTGAAGGAAAGTGACGCATGAGAACTAGGGAGGGCGCCACTCTTTTCTCGCGAGTTGGATCGTTTGTCCATCGTTCGAGTTTCTTCTTTCTGTCGTTTTAATTTTGTGGGTCAATAAGGATAAATAGAATAAAATTTTCTCCTAGTAATTGGCGACAAAATAATTTAAATATACATTCTCTGCCGAGCCGTTTCTTTCTTTTTTTTCAGAGATATTTTTTTTTTTTTTCGAATTTAACGATCGATATCGACGACGCTTTAAATTTTCTAGCGTCGAAATGGAAAGCTGCGGACGAACAAGAGTGAAACGCAATTCGCAATCCGCGTGATTTATTTAGTTGTTTTGCCGGTGATACTTGAGCGGTGAAATGGAACAAGCGTGTTACGATCGCTCGATCGAGAAACAAACGAACGAAAGAAATAAAATGATGGATAAATTCGGTGTTTTCGTTTCAGGGAGGATCACCAGACGTATCAGCCCACAGTTCTCTTCAAGAGAACGAAGCACCACAAGGGCTCGATATATTGCCTCGCGTGGACCCCGGATGGCCAGTTGATGGCGACTGGAAGCAACGACAAAACTGTCAAATTGATGCGCTTCAACGCCGACACGTCAAATCTCGAAGGTAATTCTCTCTATCCGGAGAGATTGAAACCACCGTCAAGTCAAAATATTTCACATCCTTCTTTCTCTTCCAACATTTTTCACCCACTGTCCCACTAACAACGACGAGTTCAATTTCATCGTATCGATACTTGCTCTCAAAATGGCCGTCATTTACTTTCAACTTCCTACTTGTCATTCCGCCTCTCTACTATAATTCTTGCGTGTAACGTAACTCTTGGAAAAAAGAAAAAAAAAAAAANAAAAAAAAAAAAAAGAAGAAAAAGAGAAAAACCATCTTCCTTTGACACACGATTCCGTTTCAGGTCAAGAAGTGGAGCTTACGATGCACGACGGCACGGTTCGCGATCTGTGCTTCCTGGAGGATACCTCGAACAAGTCGAGTTTGTTGATCAGCGGCGGTGCCGGTGATTGCAAGATCTACGTCACCGATTGCGCCACCGGAACCCCATTCCAGGCGTTGAGCGGTCACAGCGGACACGTGCTCACCCTGTACAATTGGGGAGGCGCTATGTTCGTGAGCGGATCGCAGGATAAAACGGTCAGATTTTGGGATCTTAGAACGAGGGGGTGCGTGAACATGGTGACGCCTGCGACGGTACCTGGCAGCAGGGTTAGTTCAGTTCCATTTTAAAGCAGGTCATGTCTTCCTTTTTTTTTTTAGAATCCAAAACCTCTGAAGGATCCAAGTGTCGGAGAGCGCAATTCAAAAAGCTTTTGATTTCTGATTCTGTGAAAAAATATTCCAAGATCTATTTATCGATCGCTCTTCGTTTCTCGACTTGACTTCAGATCCATCGACTAGTGTTTCTTCAGATATACTCAGTTAGCGTTTCTGTCCTGTCATTAGCCCCGATTGGAGGAATTCTTTCCAATCCAATGTGTATATACACGATTAAAAAATATATGTATATATAATATAAAGTAAATAAGATCGATAAACGAAATAAAATAAATCGATGCGGAAAGGGTTTCTGTAATTCATAATCCAGCATGTATCGACGACGACATCGACTTTTTTCGTTGTTTAAGTTTCGTTTTTCAGTTCTGCGTCCGATAAAATTTTCGACCCACGTTTTTTGAATCGCACCATCGCCCTCACATCGAACGTCACATTTTTCTACACGTCTTTCCCCCTCTCTTTCTAGTTCGCATCTATCTACTTTCATCCAAGGATCGAATTTTTATCGGACGTACACGAAAAAGAGGATGGAACGGAATCAGTATCGCGTGTCTGATCAGCATTTGATCCCGTTGCAGGTCGGAAGTCCGGTAGCGGCGCTCTGCGTCGATCCATCGGGACGTCTTCTGGTATCCGGCCACGAGGACAGCAGCTGCGTCCTCTTCGACATTCGAGGCGGTAGAACCGTGCAATGCTTCAAGCCTCACGCCGCTGACATACGAAGCATACGTTTCTCCCCTTCAGCTTACTACTTGCTCACCGGCGGTTATGATAACAAGCTCGTTCTAACCGATCTGCAAGGTAAATTTTTTTTTTTTTTTTTTTTACTTATACTTTATTCTCGATGATTTTCTCTTATCTGTTTTTAATTAAAAAGTATATGTACTCGAAATTTGTTAAAAAAATTTATTAAATTTGTTATTTGTTAAAATATTTCGTAGGTGATTTAACGATGCCGTTACCAAGCGTGGTCGTCGCGCAACATCAGGACAAAGTGATATCCGGACGATGGCATCCAACGGAATTCTCGTTCCTCAGTACTTCCGCTGACAAGACGGCAACACTGTGGGCTCTGCCACCTGTTTAGACGGACAAACGTCGATGACACGCGTTTGTTTCTTATTCGTAAACACTTTTTTTTTGAGGAACAATCGCACTTGTTACACACGTATCGATCACGATCGTTCGTCCTTTTTTCTCCCTCGTAACAATCGATAATGTATCGTAATATAATTTTGACAAATGGAACGAAGCGAATTTGTGAATCTTTCTTTCTTTCTTTCTTTCTTTCTTTCTTTCTTTCTTTCTTTCTTTCTTTTTTTCCTGTCTTTTTAATCCGAGAGAGAAACCCGGACGAGAAAGAATCGTTAAACCGGATACCGGGGGAACGAACGATCGTGAATCGTATCGAGCGAGGCGTATTAAATCAGGAAGAAAAGTTTTTTTTTTTTTTCACGTGTTCACGCATAATTCAACCATGACCAATTAAAGTTTCCTGAAACACGTTGAATCAAAAATGCCGCGCGTGTGAGAAACAATTAAAACCGCGCTAAGGAACATTGTTAACGGTGTTATTAAGTAAACGTTACACGCTTCGAGAGCCTCGGATGAGAAGGAGTGAAAGTGCATTTTCGCGTAGAGACGATGTAGTATCGAGCGTTCTAGGCGTTATAACCATTTATCGACGACGAGTCATCGTCTGAGTAGGAATCATAAGACTGCGGAAGAACCGACAAGGAAACTTCGTCATTGCAAGTATTCACGAGTCACGATGGTGAGACGTATATGTATTACATCGTATACGAGAACGAGAGACATCCTAGTTTTTTTTATTTCGAAAACTATTTTCGAGAGCGTGAAAACTATCGTGAGCGTATTTCTTTATCGATTATTATACCGCGTAGCATTTGTCTTCTATCTGTTTTTTTTTTTTTTTTTTTTTTGTATAGAATTTCTTTTCGCGATCACGTGTTTTGTCCCGGTGTACCTTCGGTAAGTATGAAAAGTATTCGCGCATCGATTAATTACAATTAAAACGGTTTATACAGTTATATTTCTTTTGAAGTGTTTAAAAAGAAATATGTAAAAATATTTCTTCCAAATCGATATTTGTTTTTTTGTTTTTTTTTTTTTTTTCGTTACATTTACGAAATTATCGATAAATTGAATGCACGGTAATACACGGATATTTATTCAATTTGTTTTGCAACAACATCTTGGAAAATATATGTAAGAAGAATTTTTCTTTACAAATATCGATAAATATAATTGTATAATGTTTTAATTGTAGTCGTTGTGAATAACTTTTTCTTACTCACTGTACATTTAGCATAGAGTTAAAACACGATAATCACGGGAAACAAAAGCAAAAAAAAAAAAAAAAAAATATTCCCGATAATAACGTAATCACACCCTTTGTAACTTTTAGATTCTGAATGCTCTCTTCCTTTTACTTTATTACTTTACGTTGCAAATATTTTTTTTTTTTTTTTTAGAATTATTCGTGAAAAAAAATACTTGTAAATTTTACTTACCCATTTCGATTCTATCCGCTTGTGTGTGATGTGTGTATGTGTATGTGTATGTTTTTTTTCTTTCCTTTTTTTTCTATTTCATCTTCTCTCATTTGCTGTATTAGTCGTAACAATTATCGTTTTTCTTTTTTTCTTATTTAAGGATTTTTCTCTTTTTCTCTTTTTTTTTTTTTTTTCTCTCTAATTTAAATCGTTTTGAAGCGTTTCTTCCCACCAAATCGTCGTCCCTGTCTTATCGATCCCCCGAAGTTACGCCAAATATTCGCATATTACGCATATTATAATATATAAATACCTATCTCATATTAAGAGGAACAACATATACGTACGCTCATTATTAATCGCTATTTTTTACCAAGAGGATAAGACGAGATTCTCTCTAGGAGCGTCGAAGAAATATAAGGGAAGGGAAGGGAAGGCTCGTCGACGTTTCGGAAACGTCGCGAAAACAAAGCGACTAACGCGTGACCAAGCGTGACGTTCGCACCACGAGGAAAGGGTGTTACATAGGTTCACGTCGTCGTTTGTCGCAATCGCCAAAGCTGTGTGTGAGAAATCCCTGGAAAATAAAGGGGAAAGGGGGAGAAAGTGTCGCGCCGCTCGATAGATAGGCGAGCGAACGAATCGCATTTTTTCCTTGTACATACATAAACGCACGATTTCTTCGAGCTATTCGCACGATCGGAGCAAGCGTTAATCGTGGTCTCTCTCTCTCCTTTTGTTCTCCATCCTCGAGACGAACATCGACGACGACGAGTATCGTTCGTCATCCGTTCATTCGCATCGAATCCAAGCACCAGTTAAAAGCCTCTTTCTATGCACACACGTATACGCCCCGATACGATACGAAGAGAGATGATGGAAGAGAAACCGAATTGTGAGAAACAGCGATGATAAAAACGATAATAAAACGCACGGAGACGCCAAGACGTTTGATCGATCTGATTGCGCGAACGGTCGAAGGGAAGAAAGCGTGATCGAATGATTTGAGCGATGGCAGAAGTGGTTTCGTTCCCGTATGCACGATGCTGCCTTAAGATCGAATCGAATCGAATCGAATCGAATCGTTTCGTTTCATCCGAAATGAGTAAGAACGTGTTATTCCTCGCGATCGATCGTGATCGAGATGATCGGTGAGGATGTAAAAGAAAACGAAAACGAGAATGTCCGCGAGCATCTGCTTTCGTGTAGCAATTTGTCGTGCCTTCTGTCGTGACTGCTTTCGGCGATTCACACACTTATTTTTATATTTTTCGCATCCTCCTCCTCCTCCTCCTCCTCCTCCTCTTCCTCATCCGTTTCTGTCAATCCTCTCTCTCTTTCTCTCTGCCCTTACCGATTTCAGATATTAAGAATCAAGGCAATTCGACGATTCTAAATATAATCCTTCACCCCGTCGAATTCTCGTAAAAAAAACGCTGAAGTAAAGGAAAAATCTCTTCGCTATCTCGTACGATAATTACCGTATTATAATATAAATATATATACATATGATATACATATAGCATAACTTATAACTTTGTACTTTTCCTGTAGATACGACATAATACTGTCACGTCTAATTTAAACAATAAAATTTACGTTATTAAACCATGTTATTTTTTATCATCGACTGCGTTAATAAATGCGTGACTTTAAAAATGGATCTTAAAAAAAAATACATCCGTAGCGAATTAATTCTTCGATCGACGCGATCGAAGCAATCGAGCAAGTTAATTTGATCCATGATTTTTAATATATATAGACGGAGAATTAACCTCCCTCTCGAGTAGAGAGTATACCTGGATCGCCGATTTTTCGAAAATTTCCCATAATAACCGGGCAATCATGCAATCTTCCACCCGCGCGCTTTACGCTTTGTGGGCCCACAATGAGTTCGCCATAATTATGCCACGGAATTCCATGGAACCGGTGCCGCTCCAGTTTATGAAATTTCAAATGGACAGAGGATTTTTCGACGCCCATTCTATATCCTTAGGGAAAATTGGAAAGAATTCTTATAACGATTCCTAAGATCTCTCTTGTCCAAGCGACAAACGCACTTTAAGTAACACGAATAAGTGTTGAAAAATGGCCAGTTGGGGTTAACTCTTTGCACTCCAGGCCTGTTTCGCTCGATCGAACCAGCAACTCCAGACCCGCGCATTCGATAGCTTCATAAGATTACCATAAGATAATTACTCATAAGATAAGATTACATCTCATAAGATTATACGTAAAGAGCTTAGAAATATTTACGAAGCGATACTCTAAAAAAATCAAGCTTAAATAAATTGTCGCTGTTCAAGTTGCCGCAACAGTCCCAGTGGTGACGGAGAGTTGGAGAGCAAAGGGTTAAAAAAACGTTCTCGCTTCAGAGAGAAAGAGACCCAGCCATAAAACTGTTTAGAGATTCGTCGAACTCGGTCTCTGTGCCGGTTCGCAAATATCCTTGGAAATCGTGACCGCGGGCCAAGGCACCCTAATTGATGGGGCGCCAATGGATGCGCGGGTCCGTTTCCCTTCTGTTGTTCCACCACCACCACCTACGATTCCTACCCTCTGGCTGGAGGATCCGCGCATCCTCCACGTTGCACAGACTCGAGGAATGCCCCCCGAGCTGGCTTCGTTCCGCCAGTAATGTTACGTTTTTTGGACGTAAGAGACGGGAGAGACACTGCTGCCACCCCGGGCTGTGCGATTCGAAGACAACCTAACCATCGAGGAAGAGGAAGAAAAAGGAAAGGAAAGAAAAAATGCGAAACAAAGTTTTTCAAACTCATCTTCTTATCCTATTTTACTTATTTTCGCCACGATTTTATCTCTATAATTTTTTGGAACACTCGAGAGAGGCCGCACCTTTTTTCGTTTCGCCTAGCCCACAAATTTCGATAATTACGTCGTACGAAATAAGATATAAAGATGATAGAGAGAAAGTGAAAAGGTTATAACAACTGGTGGCTACCTAATGCGCCTCGAAACGAGGAATTTAAGAATTTAAGAAATCGTCGCCCATAAATTATCTTATTAAAGGGACAAGAGATAGGAAGAAAAAAAAAAATAAGATCGAAAACAAGGAAATTCTAAGAGAGAGGATAATAGAGGTGAGTAATTGGCACGTGCCGGCAAATTATCGAATTATCGAAAACGTTTCGATATGTAATAATAATAATAATAATCGAGCAGTTTCGGGAAGATGATTCGTTCCGCCGATAAAAGTCTCTCGATTAAAAGAATCAAAGGAGAGAGGAGGAGGAGGAGGGAATTGAAGGATACCGTGAGGGAAATCACGGAACGCGGATGATTCCTCGACATGAGTACGTCTCACTGCGTTTTAATGGAAGAGGAGTCGCGATGCATTAGGCTAATCGCACCGTTAAATAATTCATCGGGTATTCAAATTAATAACGTATCACGGGAACGGCTCCTCGACTGCAGGGATTGCTTTGTGCGTATACTCTATCATTTCTTCCAGTGGTTCTCCATCTCGCTTTTTTTTACGAACGTTTTACATTTCGAGAATTTATAAGAAGCTTGCGCTGTTCGAGGCAATTTTTCCTCTTCCGTTCGAATTTCCAATTTCATTTCTCCTATTATCCTTTCTTAATTATCGCTCAATCGAAGAGAATGAGGAGTTGTCAAAGAGTTTGGAGAGTTTATCACGCACGATTATTTTATTTTCGATCGAGACACCTTCTTTCTTCTTCTCGTCGCGCTGCGTCGAGGAACGAAAAGGAGAGGTGTGCGCACCTCTGTCAGGGAAGATCGCATTCAAATGAGGAAAGGAAAACGAGAGAAGGGAGGGATATGGAAAAAAAAACAGCGAAAGAAACGAAAAGAAGCGTGTGCGATCATTCTCGGAAGAGCGAGTCCTTTGGGGCCGGGGCATGATGACGATAATAATAATTTGAATCGTGCCCACTTAGCATACGTGTAATTTGCCGCTTAAGATGATTCCGTCATCGTTCCATCCTTTCCCTCTCTCGGTCGGTAAACGGCCGCCTAAACGACGAAACCAGAAATTCGTAATGATCGGGGGTCGAGGCCAGGGGCAATTGTCCAGAGACAACGGTCATCTGGCGAGAATGAAACGCATACGAAACATAGATGGAGAGATTTCAATGAGCGCATACATGAGCGCATCTTCTTTTTCTTTTTCGCCTGCTACTCTTCTTTCGGTTATAAATAACGAAAAGTGTATCGATATAGTCACCGACGAGGGATTATTATTGGATGATAAATGATGATCGATATTTTTGATAAATATGTCGATAAAGAGACAATAAAAGAGGGGAATGTTTGATCGAATTAGTTAGTATCGAAAAAAAGTGAGGCCGACTAATGAGACGTAGATTGTCATGATTTAAAGTAATCTTGTAATTTATTTTTTTTTTTTTTTTTACGCTTCTCTGGTACATTAGAAATTCAACTTTCTTTAAACGAATTATTACGTTATTAACGGAGGACCGAAAAAAAGGCGAAATCACCGGTGAAAGAATGTAATTATCGGGATTAAAATACGGGGAAACACGTATAATTTCGCGTGATGGCTCGTTGGTCGCACCTATTCGAATCACCACGCGCCAACGTTTCCGCGAAACACGAATTTCTTTGTCTTTAAACACGGTGATTAAGAGCGCGAGAGTAAAAACATCGCGTGACAAAGAACGATGAAAAGAAAGGCGAGCAGCCGAAAGACGAAACGCGCAGATTTAATGGATAAGAAGGGGAGAAAAATAAAAAAAAAGAAAAGAGGCGGAGTGATTATGGGTCGAGATTATTATAGGTATTTTTGCAAAAGTATTTGCATGAATTTACGACGAATGGCTATCTCGGTTGTTAATTTAACCTCCGCTCTTCGTCACGAATGAGAGGATCGGTAAAAAAAAAGAAAAAAAAAAAGAAAAAAAAGAAAAAAAGAAAAAAAAATACGTCGAGACTGGTTAAAACAGCTGTGAATGATGATCACGAACGTGTAAGAATTAATTACATCACATGCTTGTGAAAAAAAAAATATGATAACTAAAGATTATTATTCAATTAAGAAAAAAACATATTCTTCAAATAAATAATTAAAGAGTGTAACGAGCACGTATAATTAGATAAAGATAACTCGTTTTATACCTCGTTTGTTGAGAGGAAATTTATTATTTTTAATATATCGTATAAAATCCAAATTTATATATATGCTTTACTCTTCTTCTTCGAAAAACTAATAGAAAGATTGGAAAGATCCAAAAGACTTCGTCGCTTGCAATCTTGCAATCTTTGCGTCGCGATTAATCAAGGTCGATCATGGTGATTCCCGGGGCCGTAGCCACGGGGCGAGGGTGTGACCGCGCCATAAGTCTTGGCAATAGCTAATATCTCACAGGAGTCGTACAAAACGCGAATCGGTTACCATAGTTACTACTTGCAAGGAGCTCGCGTGATTTATCGCCGCGGGGGGAGAGAGGGGGTTGAGCGAGGCGGAGGCGGCGAGAGAAGGATCGACCAACTGGGGGAACGAAGAGAGGAGGAGGGGGAGAGAAGTGGGGGAGGTGGCCGATCGCGGACCGACCCCCAGAGGGATGAAGGAGTGCGCGCGAGTGTGAATCCTGCGCGGTCTATCGTGGCCAATTAAGGGTCGGTTTTAATCGTTCCCCGTCTAATTGCCGGCCCATTACCCTGTCTCTCGAGGGTAAATACGCCCGTTGGACTAAATACCCCCGTCAGGGGGGGAAAGAATTCGTGCCCTCGGAAATCATCAGCGTGTAAACACCGGCTGCGAGAGCCGCCTCCTCCTCCTCCTCCTCCTCTCTGTCTCTGGGGATTAGCGAGTTGTTACCTGCCCTTGTCAAACCTGTTGCGATGTTATTAATGAAATTTATTGCGATTGCCGTGTATCTCCGCTTCGCGTTCGCCGACTCTATTTCGATAATTCAATTTCAATAATTAATTTGAACTGAAAATTCCTATTTTATCCGGTTTCGATCGCTTCGCGTTCCGATACGAGAGGATTATTAATTTATTGGAAAAGGATACAAAGTATATATACGATCGAAAGATAATAGCGTAGAAGCGTGTAACCACATTCGGCTACAAAATCTAGCTGGTATGCAACAGAGCGTAGGCTCTAAGCCAGAGAGACGGGTCATTGGTGTTGGAACCGGTCGATGTTAATAACCACCCTCGCAGATGGCCTAAGGATCACCGCCGCGACCTACAATCACGCCATAGACAACTCGAAGCGACTCGATCATTATCACGGCCAATAATCACCGGGACGTATTCCCGGTTAAGTGTTCTACCCTCCTGTTCTGGAGAGTAGAATCCCTTTCTCTTTTTCTTTTTTTTTTTTTTTTCCCCCTATCTCTCTCTCGCTCCTTTTCCATTTCCATCCCGTCCCCCGCTTTATCTCTCCGTTATTATTTGGCCGGACGACCGAAAGAACGATAATCAAGGGGGATCCGGAGATGGACGGCATCGCTAATTCGCCCCCCCCCCTCCTCCTCTCCACCTTCTCCAATTAATCGTCGGGAACGATTAAAAAGATTTAATTGTCGACGACGCGACGTGCATCCCCTGCAGCGATTGTCCTCGAGGGGACGAACGATCTAATTCGAATTCTCGAATTTTTTCAGGAGAAAAGATATTTTCAGGGGGAAAAAAAATTGAACTTAAGCTTCGATATTGGAGAGAAATTAGACTCGTGTTAGTTTGTAGAAATCCGGCAGCTATCCCCCTCGATCACAGAATCAGATATGACGCGAGAGAGGGGGGAGGAGATGGGCCTCCGCCGGAATCTCGTCCGAGGGGACCGTTTCCTCGCGGCGGGGCACCACGATGGGGACTTACTCGTTTATAATCAGGATCGGTCGGCTTGTCCTTTTTCGCGTCTGTTCCCGCGGCTTGGGAACCTCCTCTTTCCCTCAATCCCCCGCTGTTCTCTCTCTCTCTCTCTCTCTCTCTCTCGCGTGTATCTCTCGCCATGGACCGGTGTAGTAACCTCTAATTAAAATTAACGATAATAAGGACTAGGTAGTAGTGAGCGTATACCCCCCTTGAACGCGGCTACTGTCAATTAAACCCGTCGTGAACACGTCGCGTCTCGGATCCATTTCGTTACTCGTGCGAGTGGTGATGGTGGTGATGATGGAGGAAGGGGGGGGGTCGGCTCGAACGGGAATGGTTAAAAGCGGCGCGGCGAGCTTCGATGGAGAGATGGATAAAAACTTATTTCTTTTTCTCTCGTATTGTGGGTGAGAGAGATCGGGATTGCTTGCTTGCACAAGGTATCCCGCTAAACACGTTGGACGGTTTTAGAGGCAATCAAGAAGTTTGATATACGGTAAATGTCGGGCAAGACTTATTTATCGGGTTGTAATCGAGTTGATAGGAAATTAGATACGATATAATGTAATAAACGCGAGGCAAAATATGTATCACTTTTTTAAATATTCGAAGAAAATTCTCTTTCTCTTTTTTTTTCTTTTCTTTTTTTTAACGACAAGGATATTGTACAAACGCGAAAAGAAAATTCGAGATACGAATCGTTTCTATGACAATCGATTAAAAACCTTTTTTGTTTAAACAAGCTATAATTAAATACTCGCTAATCTATCTCCGAGTCTCCTTAAACTCGAATCGTAGCGCGTGCAAAATTATCAATCGAACGATGGAGAAACAAATCGTATTCGATGTCTCGAATAAATTCGAGAAACGAGGGGAAAAGTTGAAGAAAACGACGGGCGCGTGGACCGGTTGGTAATTAATGACAGGTGCCAGGCGCGCTTTAACCGAAGCGTCTCGCCTCGCCTCGCCTCGCCTCTTTTTTTCCCGTAACTCCCGCCCTCTCGCCCCGCGCGAGCTTCACGAAACGTGTCGCAGCTGTGCGCGAGTGGGCCGTTTTGTTCCCAATAAAAATTCTAACCGCAACCGAGCAGGGGAGGTGGCGAGTCTCGCGTTATCGCCTCGTCTAATAAACCTATAAATTCCACGGTGAACCGAGACGCGCAGGAGAGGAAACGGCGCGTCATTTTATGACGAGAGCCTCTTCTTTTTGCCATGGAAATGGATATATATGGATATATATACAAGCCACGGGTATAAACGTATAAAATCGGGATGGCGCGTAATTAGGTGAAAGAGCCAAGACTTGTCTTGTTTTTTGTTTTTTTCTCTTTCTTCTCCATTTGTATTCAGGAATGATTGGCATCTGGCTTTCATTGCATCGTTTAACGCGCGATGCAGATGAGTCATGCAAATGCAAAGCTACCGAACGGGAGACAATATTATTCGCTATTGCGAAATCGCAAAGATGTTGCGTTCCTCGTTTACATATGTCGCGGATATTTTATCCGATATTCTCTCGATTATTTTCAGTGACGTTATATCAAGGGATCTAAATTTTACGATATTTACGGGATTTTTGTGGATAATGCGTTCTGGATCGAATTTAATATTGACATTTCGATGCTCGAATATCTTTTTTCTTTTTTACATCGTTTAATCGATCGATAAAACGTAAACTCGACGAGTCGGAGATTAATACGAGATTAGATCCGATTAAGGATCCGATTCTTTATTTGTTAAATAAAAAAAAAAAAAAAAAGATTCTTCGAGCATGTAACTTCTCTTAAAAGTACAAGATAATTGAATTGATAGGGAGTAATTTGTTTCTAAATGGTTGGAACGTCCAATCTCGGATCGGATTCTTTCCTCATTTCCATCAATATTTATGATAATTCGTTATCTAGAAAAGAATCTTTATTTATTCCATTTACATTTATTTCGAAACGTGTAAAACTCCTATGTCCCATACTCCTATGTAGTTGTTTCGAATCGTTGATCGGTGGTACCGCGTAGCGGCAGCGGCTCGAAAACGAGCGCAACAGGTGTCGTATAATCCAAGGAGAGATCGAATCGAAGCGGAAGAAAGGAATAGAAGAAACGGGAATTTTGAAAAAAGAAAAAAAAAGAAATAAAGAATATTAATCTTCTTCGAAGGAAGATTCGCAAGATGCTAATTTTAATTTTAACCATCTTCGATATAAATATATACATATATATATATATATATATACATATGTATATATTTATATATTATTGTTCTGATATCGCAACGCGTTTACGAGAATCGCTTTTTAATTGACAAAATACGTCGCCAAGGGAGGGGAAAAAATTCGCTGACGCGAAAAAAAAAAGCGAAAGAGAGAAGCATGGGACGGGGAGCATGACAAAGTGAAATTTGTAACGTGAGATGGCAGAAAATTCAGAGTCGCGACGATGTATGGGTACCGAACGGCAAAATACGATGATAGGTAGTCCCTCGACTCATTGCCATCGACCAATGTTTTAGCATAATTGCGGGATTATTTTCGTCCGGCGGCTTGTGTGGTCAGGCCGTGCAATTAATCGATCCCCCATAAAGAATCTTAAGAAGGGACCCAGTTCCACCTTCTATTCCCTTAACTCATTGTCGATAATTAAAATTCAAATGTGATTCGCGGTTACTAAGGTGTCTAAAAAACTTCGACCTTAGGGCATTTTTTCTCGAAAACGTTCGCGAAAAAAAAACAATTTAACCGGTGTTAAATCTATCAATTGTGTCAATCTCGAGGATGGAGAAAAATGAGTGGATAATTTATGAAAAGGATGACTCGCGTTATTAACGAGGATCGAAAAACTGGTCGTCGGAGAAGATCGTCGAATGAACGAGATTTACGATTTATTTCGTTCTAGGAGCTCTGATGTTGGAGACGTTCGATTGTGAAAAACTCGGTGTGTTACCGGGAGAGGGAGAGAGAGAGAGAGAGAGAGAGAGAGAGAGAGAGAGAGAGAGAGAAAAACAGTTGATGGCAACCACGTTTACCCACGTCTCTCGGGTGAAATATCAAATTATCGCGAAAATCTTTTTTCCCTTCCATTTTCTGAATATGCCATTGGAAAACGCCACGCCTTCTCTCGTCGATTACGTCTCTCGTACAGCGTCTCTCAAATCGGCATTCTATCGATATTAATTTTTAGGCAGATTGAAAATATATCATAACCGCTTTAAAAATGAGAATAATTCAAATCGATTAATTGTAACATTGCTTTTAATTTTTTTTTTTTCTAAAATATCATTGAATATTTATCGACACGATCCGATTCGCAACTCGGAAGGCGCCATCATGCGTATCATCGATTAAATCTAACGAAGCGTTTCTCAAGTCGATTATTGCTGGTTATTGAGTCTAAGATATGTTGCAAGTATTTATCTACGATTTTAGAAAAATATCTATCTTTCATCGAAATTAAATGTTTAACGATATCGTGTGATGTGATGCGTAGAAGGCATCGAGCGTATCATCGATTAAATCTAATACAACGCTTCTTAAAATTGACTGTCGATTAACCATGTTCGAGATGTACTTATTTACGCCTTTGAAAATTAAAAATCAATCAATTAATTACACTACAAATTTTATTTTCATTTTCTTTTTCTTTTTTTACCATCTATTGCTTCCAAATTTTAAATGTAAAAAAAAAAAAGAAGAAGAATAGAAGAAGAGAAATTTGAGAAACGCTGGTTGGAAAGGAGTAATAAAGAATCGCGAGTTACAGCAGTAGCGCGTATAAAGCATCCTGTCTCCAGTATAGGGTGCCTATTACGAATATCCTTATTTCCATCATCGTTTTGAAAACCAGCTTGTCGACATATTCACTCCTGTGATTATTTACAATCGTGTATTGATCGCATGCGAGTATTCCATGGACATATTTACATGGATTACACGTGACGCCATTTGCATTAGGTATAAAAAAAAAACGAAACCATGACGGACAAAAGAAGCGACGTAACGAAAGCGACGTAGCAAATTCATCAGACGCATCCCGATCCATCATCCTTGGAATTTGCAGGTTGGAGTTGGAATTGTGCAGGAATTTCGTAACGAGAGAAAATTTTCTCTAAAACTCGATTCCTATGGATTGCTATGCAAAGTAGTCATACTTTTCAACTAACTCGTGCCACTTGCTCACTTGTTACAAGTAGCCATGTCGGATTCTGGTTTCTCGAATACCTCGTTTTGTTCGATGACGATGATGCGGGGCAAGTTATTCTTTCATCTCTTCGACACTGGAAAAGAAGTTCTAACGATTCTTTATTTTGATTCTAACTTTGGAAATTACGAATTGATTTTTAAAATTAATCAGATAATTAAGAAAGTAACGAAGAAGATTAAGCGCAACAGTTTTGGCATTTTAAGGCAAAGAGTTTTGGTATTGTGGAAAATTTCGCAAATTTTTGTTCGAAAATAATTTACACGTAATGTCTAATTCGAGTGAAATTTCTGTGCTTTACTACACGCACAGTGTGTTTGTCGAGTTACTCTGTTTACGCAGAGTCACGCGGGCAGACCTCTTAAATTCAATTAAGCGACCCTCGAAACCAGTGGAACCCGATCTCGGATCACCAGTCATCTTCCAGCTGTTTCGCATTTGCATTCGCGATTATAAAGTGCGAATGAAGCTATTCGCCGGACCTCGACTAAAGTTTTCGGTGTACAAACTTTGTACACCGAGATTCCGAGTAATTAATCGAGATCAAACCCTAAGGAAATTATGCGATTTATCAAAATCCATTTAACGTCGTATTTAACAGCCAATTTCTTTCAATTCGAAATTTTCAGAATGTACATCTTCGCCAACTATTACGATTTTCAAGAAATTTGCATTAAATCAAAATAAACGTTCATTCAGAATTCCTCGATAATACACATCTTTTGCATTACCATACATACAACGTACTATATACTAATATTGCGACAAATTACAAAAGAATTAATATTTCCTTTTGTATCCACTACATATACGCGGTGATAGGTGGTAAGTCAGGAGCAACAGGTTGTCGAACGCGAGCAGTCCCGTTTCAATTCGACTAGCAATAAGTCCTAGCAAGGCCGACCAGCTACTCCGAGAAGCGTTTATTAGAAAGTGGCAATGCGCCACCGGTATGCGATTGTTCGCCATGATTGTGTCTCATTCAGCGCCTCTGTCGTCGCTGGACCGTACCACCACTTTTCGTCGCGACGACGCCACGCGTTTTCGTGACATTGCTCGATCGGAACCGGGCCCCGCTGCTCTTTCGTATCGCGTATCTCTTGTTTTAATGCCATCGATCGACGTATTGCGCGCGACCATGGAACACCTTTTCATTGTTCGCCGTTGCGCCTGGCCACGCGCGTGCCTCGCGTTTCTCGAGCAAGGACTCGTACTTTTGATCTGGTTTAAAATCTTGATTGAGCCAGTGCTTGCTTCTGTTTACGGAACGTTGACTCTGTACACGGTTCGCTGATACTTACAGTTACAGATTAACGTTTTCACTTCTCGTTCAGCGATTGGTCAATGAGCGATCGGTCAATGCTCACTGGATAAGAAGTATAATAATAGCTAGCGAGAAATCAGCGCAAGGAAACTATCCAAACATTTTCCCTCTATTTCTTTACGCTTTAATATTATATAATATTTTATATATATTTAATCGTTTCAATTTTCAATTTAGAAAGGAAATTCTATTATATCTTCTGCCACGATTAAAACGCTCGACTTCTTCAAAATTCGACGGGATATATCTCGCATGTATAGATCGTGACAAGATTACTACTAGCCACAAGAAGAACGAGGGAGTAGGTTCCAAAGCACACCCCTTTTTCCCTCGGTCTTATTACGTATACAGCGATGATGGAGTGGCAGCCGGGTTACCTAATGTTGGCACAATGGCGACAACGGCCCGTTCCACGTACGCCGTGCATAAATCTCCGAACAACGGGCGTATGTGTGCTGTGCGTAACGTTATCGGACGATGTATCGCGGCACCGCTCGCTAAATATGTTATAAATCGTCGCGCGAAACATTAGGGAATGCTTTGAATGCGTCTAATGCCGGACGTTGACTTTTCCTCGCGCCCTCTCTCTCTCTCTCTCTCTCTCTCTCGTTTTGCTTTGGAAATTCGAACGTAAGCGGATTCCGAATCGACGCGTTTGCGCTCGATGTATCTTCCGGAACGAAACATCGATGTGTATTATACCTTTTCAAAGAAAAAGAAAAAAATGATGTATGGAACGCGATCCTAGATATTTCTTTTGAAAAATGTATTTATTTATCGGTTGTCTGATTATTTACGAGTATCGACAGGGACTGTAGCGAGCGATCCGAGTTTGGACTATGCGGTTTGTGAGAGAGTTTCTGGCGTAGAATAAATAACGCCCACACGGAAACGAATTTACCCGCGACACTCGTAAATTAACCGTTTCAAAAATTCTACGGTATTTTTCTAGAAAATTGGGACCCGGGTCTTGATAATCGAAATTAACTCGAGCTTAAGGAGTCCTCCTCCCACAGGGAATCTATGAAGGGACTTGCACGACCCTTCGTATCGTGAATATAATGGGTTGTAAATAATACGTTTTCTCAGCTTCGCTGCATACGAGGGAATATTGTTTGCGATGGTAATTGTAATGTTTCCCGGATCTCATTTGCTGGCTTTCAGCTGTTAATATACGGCGGCTTCGTAGCGAGGGGCCAGGACCGGCAATAATTCACTGAAACGCAACAACAAACACGGTTCATCTAGACCGGTGGCCGCGTGGGTGCCGTTGAACGTTTCACTTTGCTTCGCGTTCCACGTTTCGCGCGAACGCTGCGAACAGACGTCTTAATATGTCTTCGTATGGAAGATTTAAAAAAATAAAGAAAGAAACGGCGGTTGTTGAGATTTGCGATCGATTCGATCGTCTCGAGCCATACAACAACCAAGGGAGTATTGAATTGTGTGTATCCTCATAATTCTTGCATCAAATGTTATTTATTATTCCACGTGTAAATTTTGTTCGCAGATTAATCATCGTCTCGTTACATTACGGCTGTTGGCCGAAGCGCGACATGATCAAGCTCGATCCTGCGCGCTTTTATGAAACCGAACGATCTCCACCACCGTGTTACGTGTATTTGCCGAAGGGCCCGATCCTCGTGGGCCCCTCGAGATTCTTTAAAGGATCGCGCAATTATTCGCGTCATTACCGACATGAATATTCATCGGGGACGCGGCGAGAAAGGCCTGAAGGAAAGTGATTACTAGCGATGGGATCAAGTTCAATGTACATTGGTCTTAAATAAAAGAAAAAGTAAGCACGCTTATATACCGACTGGTCACAATCGCTTTACCAACACGCGCGATACGTTCTTACGTCTTAAATTTTATACTTATTTTAAATTTAAATGCGATTCAAATTTTTCTCTCGAATACATTATACGTATTTCTATTAAAATATGATTATACCGGGTGTCTCGCATGAGATATTAAACGATTTGAAATATATTCCCGATAAAAGTTGAATGATTTCGAATCTATCTTTCGAAATAATAATTTTTTCAATCGTGTAATCCAGTTTTTTTTTTTATAGAGAATGCCAAGATGCATCGATTCGTTCATTAAGAAATATGGTTTCATTTAAAGAAGTAAAGTTGAATTTGGCAATTTCTTTACGAATCTATCAATGAAAAAATTATTAATACGAGGAGGATAGGCCTTTTGCAACCATTTTCGACTCTTTCTTGAAACAATTTTCTTTACAAATAAGATTAATAAGATAAAAATTAATATTACACGAAACGTTATTTTACATATTGGCAATGTGGGAATTCAAGAATATTATCAGGTAAGCATAAAAATAATAAAATTCATATTTAGAAATAAGTAAAATGATGAAAAAATGTTTTGTTCCTGATAATATGACAGATTAAAAAGGTAAGTAGATGAAAGGTAAGTATAAAAGGTAAGTATAAAAGGTAAGTACATTAGATTTTATAAAAATTTCAGATGCCACTTCTTTTATGATTATATTCTCCTGATACAAAATCAAAAATTCGATTAGAAAATTTTTGCCAAAATTTTGACTTTGTATTAGGAGAACATAATGAGTGAGGAGGTATCTTTTTCCAAGAATTTCGGCAATTCTTGGAAGTGACGTCAAATTCTTGGAATTTTCGCAATTCTTGGAAATGACGTCAAATTCCTGGAATTATCGAGATTCTCGAATGAAAAAAATTTTTGGCCAATTTTGCGATTTTGTATCAGGAGAATATAAGTTGACAGGAGGTCGTTCGAAAAATTTTTCTTGGAAATGACGACAAATTCCTGGAATTTTCGAAATTCTTGGAAATGACGTCAAATTCCTGAAATTATCGAGATTCTCGAATGAAAAAAATTTTTAGTCAATTTTGCGATTTTGTATCAGGAGAACATAAGTTGACAGGAGGTCGCTCGAGAAATTTTTCCAAGAATTTCGGCAATTCTTGGAAGTGACGTCAAATTCTTGGAATTTTCGCAATTCTTGGAACTGACGTCAAATTCCTGGAATTATCGAGATTCTCGAATGAAAAAAATTTTTGGCCAATTTTACAATTTTATCAGAAGAATATAATAAGTGAGGAAATAGAAATACTTACCATTTGTATACTTACCTGTGAAATACTTACCATTTGTATACTTACCTCTTGCAGCTACTATTTTTTTTTTTTTTTATATCGTTTTTTCAACAGTTTTCTTAATTCTAGGTTAATATACTTACCTTTTGCTATAAAAATTGCCATTTTTGCAGTATTTTTTTGTCGACAATTTTTATTTTATTATATTGAATTCTGAAATGTATCGAGTATTTCACATAACTTTTTACTTGGAATCTTTCGTTTATTTTTTATAATATTCGAATAAAAATTGAATCAACGGAAATATATTTTAATATTATTAATTTAAAAGAAATTATTAATTTAAAATAGATAATCGCACGAAGGATTTATGAAGCTTAATTTTACTCTTTTAAATAAAAAAATCGTATATCTTTTAATGCATAAATCCATGCAACTTGGAATTCTCTTTAAAAAGCATTAAATACGTATAAGTCGAAAAATTATTAGTTGAAAAGATAAATATAACTAAATAATCTTCTAAACTAATAGCTTTTCCACTGTAAATGATTCAATAATTTTTTATAGAGATTAACATGTTGCATTTATTTATGTATCGAAAAATGATTCCATTTAAATGAACAAAATTGATCTTCGTATAATTTTATGCATCTATAGATAGAAAGAAATTAATAATCTTCCTCGAAACCATTCAACTTTCGAAATGATTTTAATATTTCCAATAACAAACGAGATATTCCAAATGATAAAGTTACGTGAGACACCAGATACATTTTAATATCGAAATAACGGACGATTCATCGAAGCAAGAATCCGGAAAATCAATTTAGATACAATTAAATTCACAAATTTTTTCCCGTCAGAGTCCACACCCCTAAGCAATCGCCGCGCTTGCAAACGTCTCGATGATATCTACGATTTAAGAATTGAATGGAATGTTAATTGAAGCAACGGATCGTGATACGTCACGTGTAATCAAAAGGATTTCGAGCGACGTCGTTCATAATACCACGGTATTTAGAACAGATATCTATCGCCGTTTATTACACACAATCGCTCGCGAATTTGCATCGGCAAATCGTTCTTCGATCTCACCATTTCATCCTTATCACGATCGATCGTATCCATCGTATCCATCGTATGACAATATTTTAATCATCGCAAAAATTTTAATTTTAATTTTAATCTCAACTCTGACGATATAATTTTCCCCGGAATTAAAATACAAATATCTCGCACAACAACAAAAAAAAGCAATCCTTTCGATCATCCAAATCCTCCCCTACCCAAATAACTCGTTGCTACTAAAATTTTCTTTTTTTCTTTCGGGACACCGTGTACATCGCTCGAACCTTTCGAAACGGCTCCAAGAAGCCTTAATACGACCGTAATTACACTCCTCCCGGTTCACCCTCGGCCGAATATCTCCGAAGGCGATCGCTTTCAATCACTTTCGTTCGCCGATCCCGATCCCATCCTCCCGAAACCGCCCACACTCGCCGGCCCACCCCTCGCTCTCGTCGATAATAAACGCCGCGCCGCTTCCCTCCGCCGCGAATCCATCGTGCCTGAGCGTGCGTGCGTGCGTGCAAAGGGCCTCGCGCGGCCGTAAACAGATGTATCTGGCCGAAGCGTATCGGAGCGACAAGTGATTCGCCAACACTCATAAATATGCGCGGGGCGATAAACGATCGGGCCGCTGGCCTCGGTTGCTCGGAGACGTTAATTACAATTAGACCGATAATCGGCGGCCGCTCGTTTTCCACAGCACCGGCCCGTAAATTAACCATCTCCTGGCCCGCGACGTTTATAGGCGATGACCCTGCCCGCGAAATATCCGCTCGTCTCCGATGGGAGAGAGAGAGAGAGAGAGAGAGAGAGAGGGGACGAAACGTTAGAAAGCAGCCGGGCGTGGAATAGGAAAAAGAGGATCGTCGAAATGAAGCGCGTGACTAGCTATCCTAGGGGAGGGGAGGGGAAGGATCCTTTTGTAATAATTAGAATTGTGGATTAAAGAGATCTTGTTGCTTTAAAGAATCCGCGTTGTTGGGAATTGATCGATAGGGGAGAGAGAGAGAGAAAGAGAGAGAGAGAGAGAGAGAGAGAGAGAAAGAGAGAGGACGAAACGTTAGAAAGCAACGTGTAGTAAGAAAAAGAGGATCGTCGAAATGAAGCGCGTGACTAGCTATCCTAGGGGAGAAGAGGGAAAGGATCCTTTTGTAACTATTAGAATCGTGGATTAAAGAGATCTTGTTGCTTTCGTTCGTTTGAAGAATTCGCGTTGTTGGGAATTGATCGATAGGGGAGAGAGAGAGAAAGAGAGAGAAAGAGAGAAAGAGAGAGAACGAAACGTTAGAAAGCAGCGTGTAGTAGGAAAAAGAGGATCGTCGAAATGAAGCGCGTGACTAGCTATCCTAGGGGAGGGGAGGGGAAGGATCCTTTTGTAACTATTAGAATCGTGGATTAAAGAGATCTTGTTGCTTTCGTTAGATTTCTCGTTCGTTTGAAGAATCCGCGAGATGCGTTGTTGGGAATTGATCGATGATACCATAGAAAAGAGAGAGAGAGAGAGAGAGAGAGAGAGAAAGGACGAAACGTTAGAAAGTCGCGTGTAGTAGGAAAAAAAGAATTGTCGAAATGAAGCGCGCGTGACTAACTAATCTAGAGAAGGGGAGGGGAAGGATCCTTGTTTTCTTTTTTCCTTTTGTAACAATTAGAATCATGGGTTAGAGAGATCTTGTTGCTTTCGTTCGTTTGAAGAATCCGCGAGATGCGTTGTTGGGAATTGATCGATGATAGAAGAAAAAAAAAGAGAGAGAGAGAGAGGATGAAACGTTAGAAAGCAGCGTGTAGGAAGTAGGAAAAAGAGGATCGTCGAAATGAAGCGCGCGTGACTAACTAACCTAGAGAAGGGGAGGAGAAGGATCCTTGTTCTCTTTTTTCCTTTTGTAACAATTAGAATCGTGGATTAAAGAGATCTTGTTGCTTTCGTTAGATTTCTCGTTCGTTTGAAGAATCCGCGAGATGCGTTGTGGGGAATTGATCGATGATGCGATAGGAGAGAAAGAGAGAGAGAGAAAGATTTCGATGACGAAATTATAAATCGTCATTTAATATCGCAACGTTGAAGAAGGATTCGATACTCACGTTTCGACCATCTTCCAGTCGCTCGCAATTGCGGAACGAATCCCGTATAGCCGCGTTTTTAGAGAGAGAGGGAGAGAGAGAGAGAGAGACAGAGAAGCGAAGGAGAAGCAAGGAGGAGGAGGAGGAGGAGAGGAGCCGTGAATTGATTTATTCGAGCGTCGCATTCCCGGACACTATCTCACGACCTTAAAAGCGGCTAAACGATTCAATTTGTAGTAATTATAATGCAACCGGCTTGGGCCACGACTGGCTGGCGTTTTTTCATTGGGACCACTTAAGGACGCGACGCCGTTTCGCGTGTGGGCGTACGTGAATCGCCTCGCTCGCTCGCCACCACAATTTCCAGTTAATCTAAACGATATTGGATCAAGAACGGCATCGAACTACGGTGATCTACCCTGGAAATTTGCCTATACGTTATCCCCGCGGAGGTCGTTCCAATCGACGATTAATTTAACTTACGTCTCCGATCCGTTTCCACTCGATATCTATATCTACAAAAATAATCTATATATATATATATATATATAAATTTTTTTATCATCTTGTGCACGTATCCATACATACGCGTCATCGCAACAATTAATCAGAAAGATTTTGTTCATAGGCCGATATACGCCCTCTGGCAGCCTCTGTCCTCTGTGGACAGGTGATGAAACGCGCGGCTTTTCAACGAACGAAAATAAAATCCCTTCCTTATTGCCTTATGGCCTTACGCGCGGCGTACTCGCGTGAAAGCGGCCTCACCGGCCACGCAGGTGGTCCCGACGATAATAGTAACAATAATCCTTGGGCTCGTAACCCGTAAACCGTGAAATACTAAGCAACCGTGCTTGATTCACCGCCCGATCGGGTGCGTATCCGTTCCTTATTACCCGACGTATCGTTGCAACCCCAACCTCCCACGCGGCTCCATCCAAAGAGTCGTTGGAAAATGAAGAGAAAGAGAGGGAGAGAGAGAGAGAGAGAGAGGAAAGATCGATAGGCGTTACTTATCCCACGTGCTCGCTTATCGAGGAATTACAACCTAAAGAATACACGTAGAGGGATCGTAATTGCGACACGATTCGCTCAATAGGTGTTTCTATTCTTTTTATTTTCCAATTTATCACACGATAACTCGCCGCCTTCCATCGTTACTTAAATACTCCTTGAATACGTGGTCCTCGTATTTATCATTTACTTACAACTTCAACTCGAAAAGACAAATTTCAATTCTATCGTTCAGCCGAGAAGTATTTTTCCTCTCGTTCCATCCAGATCGGAGAACGACCTCGTTTCGTTTCGTCCAGTCGAAGTTTAATCAACTGCCGTGGTCGATCCCTCTCCGAGAGAGGGCAAAAGCGAAGAAAGAGGAAGAGAGAGAGAGAGAGAGAGAGAGAGAGAGAAAGTGTGTCGGGCCGGTGAAAGAAGAGAATTTATATATCCGCGAACGTCATCATCCACCCTCCATTTCTTTGGACTTGGCGTGAATTGTCGTAGATACAACTGAAAATAGCCTTCCCGGAATAGCGAAGAATTTAGACCACCAACGCGCGGCTCTCGTCTCAATTAACGCTTAAAGACTCGTCCACACGAAACCACCACCCACTACGCCTCTCGACACGCCGTGTTTGTCCGTAACAAGAGTCGCGCTTGTTATCTTATAAGAGCCACCGACGATACCGATCTTGATTCATACCGCCGCTAAGGAATAATGCGCGATTCCAGATCGAGGATGGTTGCATATAAATCAAGCTGCCACGCCGCTCTTTCTCTTTCCCAACAAAACGGGGGAAGGCGCTCAGAAACGAGCGCCCTCTTTTAATTATCGAAATTTCCGTTCAGAATTCGAGAGCACATCCAACGTAAAACACTTAAAATCTATGAGACAGAGAACATCATGGATAGATAGAATTGCTTACGTCCGATGACGCTTATATCGATTCTAACGAACGAAATAATATAATTTTTTCAAATCCACAATTTTAATTTATATAACGCTTTCTTCGAAAAAATCCATTAACAGGCTATTAAATATATCTATTTGATTTCAATCGATCCATTCCACTCCCATCCACGCTGTGATCGCCTCACTTTGACAATCGTCCGTCCATGTTACTTCCTGGATCAAGATAGTCGCATATTTTTCTTGAATAATCCGCTCTACTTGTTGATGTACATATATTTGCTTGATATGCGGATACGCGAGCCGCATGATTCGAAGAGGCGTTTTCTTTTAGCGCGCAAGCCGCAAACGATGGAATTTATTATCCTCATTAGGTCATATTTTACGACGCGAAATAACCAGGAGAGTGGGAAACGAGCCAACGAGAGAAAATTCGAGGTGCAAACGAGCGCTGGACGAGTTACGCATCCCCCCCTCTCTTTCTCGCGTGCTCGGAGCTCGCACTCAGGTGATTCACCTGAGCGTAATCTGCGAAAATCTAGCCACGGCCGGCCGAGGAGGAACAAATCTGCCCGCGGAGTCGTCCGAGTTTCGCGGCAAAGTGGGGTCAATTGGAGACGCGGACCCCGACCGCCTCGCTCCCACACTCCGCAGAAATTTATTCCGTCGCTCTAATCGAGGTCGACCGCTGTTCACCGTCGCGATGAGCTGCCAGAGATTCGCAGGAAATCTTCCTCGCATCCTCCTCTCTTCTCGTTTATTCCTCCAAATACGTATACCGCGAGGATATACCTTATCGCAGCATCGTGGCTATGCGAGGCTACCACGATCTCGATCGAGAAATTGAAATTGATTCAACCTCTTTTCATACGCGTCTCCCTTTTTTCTCTCTGGAAAAATCGATCGATATTTCGTTCTTTCCCCTAATTTCGTGCTTTCAACGGCTGGCTGGCGTTCATTAGCGATTGTTGACTGGGCAGTGGAAAACAATAAGTAAAAATATACGGGTTTAGCTGAATGAATATATTTGATTATACGCGTTTACAAAACATTTGAAGTATCGAAGAGAAACAAATAGCTAGCAACTATGAAATAGTAATGTTGCTGGCAACGTTCAATAATGAAATCGCATATAAAATTTCAGTGAACTTTAAATTCTATAACACGCAGTTATTACGATATTTGGCGGAAGAATATTCCTATTAATCGTAAATAAAAAAATAATTCCATAGAAATCGCAGTTACTACGATATTTGGCGAAAGAATATTCCTATTAATCGTAAATGAAAGAATAATTCGATAGAAATCGCAGTGTTGACTGGGCAGTGGAAAACAATAAATAAAAATATACGGGTTTAGCTGAATGAATATATTTGATTATACGCGTTTACAAAACATTTGAAGTATCGAAGAGAAACAAATAGCTAGCAACTATGAAATAGTAATGTTGCTGGCAACGTTCAATAATGAAATCGCATATAAAATTTCAGTGAACTTTAAATTCTATAACAGCGATATATAATTATAAATAGAAGATATCGCACGATTACTCGAATAAATCACGTTGGACGTTAGAACGTTTAGCGGAGACACGTACAAATTAATTTCGTCATCCTGGGACGTATATAACACGGTGGTTATATACCCGCGAATGGCGGTACAATGATATATTCTTATTCCTAGATAGAAATAAAGAATCGAAGTTTACAACCGATTGTTGCGTTATCCGAACAATCGGCTGGAATTTCATTATGTAGAACCGCTGCACGGTTGCCATTATCTCACGGCTGGAATTCACGTGGCGGCTTCGTGCGCCAAACGTCAACCGCGTGGAAAATGCACGCGACACCCACACCGTACGTGGCAACGTGGGCAAAGTCGGCCGTCGGCCGCCTTCCACGGCGCGATGGACCAATTACGCGATGCGTGGCCAACTCTCTGCCGCGAGGGACACATCGAAACGGTTGTCGTGAATCGAGCATCGATCCGCCAACGCCGCCCGTCCGTCCATCGTGCCTCGACCTGTTACGCAATCCATCGCGAACGAGAATGTCTCGCGTCATTCTCGAGCGGAAAATTATTACGACAAAATTATTATTCCCTTGACGATATCGCGTGATTCTATCCGACGAATCTCAGGAGAAAAAGTAAGAATTTCCAAATATTTGCACGTGACGTGAATCCATTTTCCCCATTTATACGTTTAACCTATTCTTTCAAAATTCGCTAGAGACTAGGGAACCGTTAAGCGGGCTTTCAATATCCGAAGGAAGAGGAGACTCGTCTACCTGTATTCCCCTACGAAGCCGCGCGTATGACGCGCGTATGACGCGTAGTATGTGGGAGAGCTGCCCACGCGCGCTATTCTTGGAGTTAATGCTCCTTATGCCCAAGCAAATGCGAAATATGCCTTTGTTGACCTGCTAGCGCGTTGCCTCCTATCTTAAAGTTCTGTTCACACCGAATATACATGCATATATAGTAATTCCCAAGTTTGATATCGTGATAACAAGATACAGTTTCGGAATTAATTTGTATCCATTCTATCTCACGAGAATTATTCAATATTCGAGAATGTGGATTCAATCGAGTAAATTGATAAACGATGCGGATAAATAAAAATTCGATAAAAATGCGCATCGATGATACGATCATCGGTAGGTATAAAAGAAATTTAACAGTTATTTCCCACGTGTTTTATACACCGTCACTTCGATCGGGGAGGGGGGGGACGGCATTAAATCCTTTCCCCCTATATATCGGCCGCCTTAATCACGAATGTAAATGTCCCCTCCCCTCCCCTCCCTCTCCCCATCGGTCTCGATAAAAACAAGATATTACTACGAAATCGGTCGCGAGAAATCTTCATCGTTATATCGATCCTTTTCCCCGAAAACATTTAACAGTATATCAGAAAAAAAAAGAGAAAAGAAAGAAGGAAAGGAGCATGGATCACCCGAGCCGTAACGTAAAATAAATTTATTACCCTTCGTATCCATGGTATTCCGTTCTGATTTATCTGAAAATAAAACGAGCGGACGATATATACCCTCTTTTTTACTTTCTCCTCGCCACGATGATATCTATAGTCGCGATCCCGCGACTCGAATAAAGTTTCTTCGAATGATCGATACGTGTGCACGCATTTCCCAAAAATCATACCTTCCGATATATCCACTTACAGATAATTCTCGCGAAAGCGATCGATCGAAATTACATAAGTGTATAATATAAATAATGTTTTGCTACATTTGCTACATTCGCGATTCGAATTTTGAAAGAATTTGCAACTTACAATTGGATCCGTGATTATTCCAAATATTCCAATACATTTAATTTTCAGATTACTCTTTCAGATTGGGAACGAGAGAAAAAGGGATAAAACTGATAAATTTCTCTTCAAATGATTCTCGCGTCTCGAATCGAGAGAATTGAAAAAAAAAAAAAAAAAAGAAAAGGAAGAGCGTAATTTGCTCCCAACAATAATCGATCGATCGTTATGGTCGATTAGCAACGAATAAATATCTCGAAGGGATATTTATTCGTTGACGAAGGGAATCTTTTATCGCGCGAAAGCGCAAAGATCCCAAGGAGCCGGAGTTCTTTCCACCGTGTAGGGCGAGGAACAAAACAGGCAGCAAGATAGAAAGAGAGGGGGAAAAAACTGTTAACGGCCGAGTTATAAATTATTAATGTAGGTATTATCCGAGTAGTCCGGTTGGAAAGCTTTTATGGGCAGCGCGCAACACACGAGCATCCTCTTTGGATAAGGTTTAACTGCTCGGTTGTATAGGGCGGAGAGTACGTTTGGAATTCGACGACGCTAGATTTTTCGCAATCCCCTCTCCTCGATTCGTTAAATTCGATCGACCGTCATCCGTCTATTCCGCGGAAATTTACACGCGGAAATCTTTCTCCGTTTCCAAACTTTCAAGCGAAAATTCGAACGAGGAAAGGAAGAATGAGTAGAAAGTAGGGAAAAACGAAAAGCGATATGATATAAAGGTGGGCAACGATCGAATTATCCGAAGCCCAATCGATGGCCCCTTGAAAATGACACGGGCTGTACACGGGAGTATACATTGTGCTCGTGGTACGTCGCGCCGGTCAGATTCATTAAATTCATTGAATTCGATCGATTTTATACGCGGAAATCTCTCTCCATTTCTAAACTTTCAAAGGAAAATTCGAGAAAAGGAAGAAATAAAGTAAAAGCGATACGATACAAAGATGGGCAACGATCGAATTATCCGATAATCCTTTGAAAATTATATGGGCTGAATACGGAAGTATACATTGTACTTACATTACATTAAATTCATTAAATTCATTAAATTCGATCGATCGTCTATTCCGCGGAAATTTACACGTGGAAATCTCTCTTCGTTCCCAAACTTTCAAGAGAAAATTTGCGTAAACGACCGAGAAAAGGAAGAAGTAAAGAGTAGGAAAGAAAAGAAAAACGAAAAGCGATACGATACAAAAGTGGGCAACGATCGAATTATTCAATGGCCCCTTGAAAATGACACAAGCTATACACAGAAGTATACATTGGTTGCTCGCTGCGCCGACCAGATTCATTAAATTCGTCTATTCCGCGGAAATTTATACGTGGAAATCTCTTTCCGTTCCCAAACTTTCAATTCTCCAAGTTTTCGTAAGAGATCGAGGAAAGTAGAGTAGAGAGTAAGGAAGGAAGGAAAAAGCGATATGATATAAAGGTGGGCAACGATCGAATTATCCGAAGCCCAATCGATGGCCCCTTGAAAATGACACGGGCTGTACACGGAAGTATACATTGTACTCGCGATACGGTACACCGCAGCAGATTCATTAAATTCGATCATTTATTCCGAGGAAATTTACACGCAGAAATCTCTCTCTATTCCTAAACTTTCAAAGGAAAATTCGCGTAAGCGAACGAGGAAAAGAAGAAGTAAAGAGTAAGCAAGAAAGGAAAAAGCGATATGATATAAAGGTGAGCAACGATCGAATTATTCAATGGCCCCTTGAAAATGACACAAGCTATACACAGAAGTATACATTGTGCTCGCCGCGCCGGCCAGATTCATTAAATTCGATCGATCGTCTATTCCACGGAAATTTACACGCGGAAATCTCTCTCCAAACTTTAACTCTTCCAAACTTTCAAGGGAAAATTCGCGTAAGCGAACGAGGAAAGGAAGAAGTAGAGTAAAGAGTAAGCAAGAAAGGAAAAAGCGATATGATATAAAGGTGAGCAACGATCGAATTATCCGATGGCCCCTTGAAAATGACACGAGCTATACACAGAAGTATACATTGTGCTCGCCGCGCCGGCCAGATTCATTAAATTCAATCGATCGTCTATTCCGCGGAAATTTATACGTGGAAATCTCGTTCCCAAACTTTCAACTCTCCAAGTTCTCGTAAGAGATCGAGGAAAGTAGAGTAGAGAGTAAGGAAGGAAGGAAAAAGCGATATGATATAAAGGTGGGCAACGATCGAATTATCCGATGGCCCCTTGAAAATGACACGGGCTGTACACGGGAGTATACATTGTGCTCGCGGTACGGTACGCCTCGGCGGCCATTAACGCTTTTTGCTCGCGGCCGTGCGTGTGTCATTGACGCTGGTTTTATTGGCCGGGCGCACTAACTTCCTTTCGCGTCGCTCGTTTATGACCGAGTAATTGCACCGCGATTTCGGCGTGCACGCCCAGAGGAGAGGTGTACTTAAGCGAGGCGGGGGAGGGCGGAAATGTGGAGCATCGATAATAGCCCACGGACCATCACCCTCGGTTACCGTAATAACAGAGGAAAAAAAGATTAGGTGGCGGGATCCGAATGCGGCCACTCGAGCGCAATTGTCGTGCGCCTAAAATTCCACCGTGATTGCCTCCTCCGTGATCGTCTCCTCGCGCCACTGGAACCAAACGCCCCTGGCTCTCTGTTTCCACCTCGAGGCCGAGGTTAATAAGCATTGCCGCTGCTCTCTACGAGAGAACGGGTTGGAAAGTAACTTTATTCGTCTCTCCTCGTTCGATAATTCGATCTATTAAATTCTCGGGTCGCAGGGACCCGTTTCGAAGGAATTCGAACGCGCATCCGGAATCTCCGAACGCGAATGGGCGAATTCACGCGCGAGAACAGAGGCGAGCCCGAGTTACTTATTTTCGGATCTCCGAGAATGTGACGCACCCTGTTGGGTGTCGTTATTTCGGGGTCCCTAGACGAGAGCAACTCTTCCCCGAGAGAAGACCATAACACATCGACCTCGTTATTCCGTGCTAATGACGTGCCGCGAGCCCTCGATTTATGGTGTTGAGATTTAAAGGCCGGGCGAATTTCTCGCCCCGATTCACTCGTGGCCGAGACGTACGCCCGTAAATCGAGGGCTTCGAGGAACAGATTTGAGAAAAATCCGTTGCCCCAAATTTTATCCATTCTTAGTTTTACTACGCGATTCGATAAATAAGAGATTGGCATTTTCTTTTTCTGTTCCAATTTTATTCTCAACAGTTGATTGATCGACTCGTTGAATCGATAACCTCGTTTTGTTAATAACGGGAATAATGAATATCGATCGACGAATCCAGCGCACGAGTCCTCTTTTTTCGTGTCTCGCATTTCTTCGAAGAATAAGTTCGCAAGTTGTCAAATTTCGTCGGAGAAAAGGGACGGTTTGGATTAAAGCTCGCTATCGGCGATGCTCGTTGTAAACATCTTTCCCTCTTATCTTTTGCGGGAAACTGGAGTTTTACAAACGAGAAAGGATGAAAGGTGCGGAAGGAAGGTCGAGTGGATCTAAGGTTGCGGGAAAAGTGAAAGACACCGTTGGAAGGGATAAAGGAGCGGCCCTCTTTGCATCTTCCGCGCGTATTTTCTCTTTTCGCGACCGAGCAACGATTTTCTCTTCCAACTTTTTTTTAGGCCAGTATTTTCCTTGCACGGAAAAATCGGCCAGCGCTTTGAATTTGCCCCTTTTTTTTTTTCTTTCAAAGAATATGAAATAAAATACATTTGAGGGAAACAAAGGGAAACGTAGCGATTAAATTTTAATATCTTTCGATTTTAAACAAATCCAAACTAAACTACGATAAACGAAATTGCTAACGTATTATTTTTAAGTAAACGCAAGTTTGGTTGCGTTCAATGCAAAATTTCTAAGTAAACGCAGTTCGATTTCTAAGTTCTAAGTTCGATTGCGTTCAATGCAAAATTACATTTCGACGTAGAGAACTCGATGTCTCGTGGAAAAGAAGCATCAAAAGGGATAAAAGTAAATCGATAAACATCGTGGACACATTTTCGAAACCACA
This sequence comes from Apis laboriosa, assembly GCF_014066325.1. Classification (NCBI taxonomy): domain Eukaryota; kingdom Metazoa; phylum Arthropoda; class Insecta; order Hymenoptera; family Apidae; genus Apis; species Apis laboriosa. Next base: position 944,346 of record NW_025223399.1, on the reverse strand, counting down.
ATTTTTCTCGATCGAACAGATGATCAATCAAACTAGTGTATGAATGAAATAGCATTGCTAACATACTATTTCTAAGTTCGGTTGAGTTCAATGCAAAATTACGTTTCGACGTAGAGAATACATATCGTGGACGCATTTTCGACACCACGGTTTTTCTCGGCGATCCACGATCGAATAGATGGCCAAACTAGTGAATGAGCGAAATAGCGTTGCTATATTGTGTTGCTATAATGTATTCATACTATTTTTAAGTAGACGCAAGTTTGATTCAATGCAAAATTACGTTTCGACGTAAAGAATACATATATACATATTTTCGACAGCACCGTTTTTCTCGGCGATCCACGATCGAATAGATGGCCAACCAAACTAATGTATGAGCGAAATAGCGTTGCTAACGTATTCGTACTATTTCTAAGTAAACGCAAGTTCGATTGCGTTCAATGCAAAATTACGTTTCGATTTAGAGAATACATATCGTGGACACATTTTCGAAACCACAATTTTTCTCGGCGATTAAACAGACGACCAATCAAACTAGTGTACGAATGAAATAGCATTGCAAACANACCAATCAAACTAGTGTATGAATGAAATAGCATTGCTAAGATACTATTCGTACTAACTATTTCTAAGTAAAGTTCGATTACGTTCAATGCAAAATTACGTTTGGAATTACGTAAAGAATTCGATGGAAAAGGGGAATCGAAAGGGGGGAATAAAAGTAAATCGATACACATCGTGGACACATTTTCGAAACCACAATTTTTCTCGGCGATTAAACAGATGACCAATCAAACTAGTGTACGAATGAAATAGCATTGCAAACATACTATTCGTTCTAACTATTTCTAAGTAAAATTCGATTGCGTCCAATGCAAAATTACGTTTGGAATTACGTAGAGAATTCGATGGAAAAGGGGAATCGAAAGGGGGGAATAAAAGTAAATCGATACACATCGTGGACACATTTTCGAAACCACAATTTTTCTCGGCGATTAAACAGATGACCAATCAAATTAGTGTACGAATGAAATAGCATTGCAAACATACTATTCGTACTAACGTATTATTTCTAAGTAAAGTTCAATGCAAAATTACGTTTGGACGTAGAGAATTCGATGGAAAAGGGGAATCGAAAGGAATAAAAGTAAATCGATACACATCGTGGACACATTTTCGACACCACGGTTTTTCTCGGCGATCGAACAGATGGCCGAGAATCAAACGAGCAAGATTCCAAGGTTCGAAAAACCAAGTGGAATACCAAGAAAGGACTGTCGATGGCCGGTTCTCGTTACCGTCATGTGCGCCCATTATCCCCGATGTCGCGCAAAATGAAGCGATTAGTCGACCAGAAGCGATTGCCAGATTCTGGCTCAACTGCTCGACTCGCAAAAAAACTCTACCACGAGGGGGGAGGGGGAGAGGTAGCGTGTTCCACGGAAAACGGAGAAACCTTGGTATCGTGAAGCGAAACGAGAATGGAGAACGGGGGGAGGAGGGGAGGGATCGTCGAGCGTCTACGATCAATTCCACGGAAAGACGGTCATTGATCGATTCCTAGACTTTCAGACGGACCAACAAACGACACTCCTATCCATCTATCTTCCTTCTCGTTTCCTTCCTCTTCATACGAGATACATACGATGCGCTCAACGAGAGAGAAGTTGTATCCCAACCATCTTTCCCTCGACTTACTCTTCCTACGATACTTCCCTTCCCTTTCCTTTTTCTTTTCCTTTTTTTTTTTTTCTTTCTTTCTTCATTTTACTCCCCGCTTCGCGCAAATTCGGCCAAAATCTAAGAGCACACGCACCGCGCATACCTAACCGATCTCGTACAAATTCCCCCGAGAAGGAGAAAAACGTTCCTTTCGATCCGGTTGGAATGTTTCGCGTTTAGTTTAGGGGGAAGAAGAGAGCGGCACGAAAAAAAGGTTCGGTAAGCTTCACCCACGCCGCCTCGTTGCATTCCAGCTCGCATCCGCGATCGCTCGCGCCAATCTCTCGATGGAATTAACATTCCGCCGCCACAGAGAGGAGGACGACCCCTGTGCCCCCCCCCCACTCCCTATTTAACGTGACACGATACTAATACGTCCTCGGGCCGCGATGTCGGCCGGTGTCTTTGAAGGCTTTCGCGTAATAAATTAATCTATTAGCGCCGCGCCCGTCCAACGCCGTATTCGCCGTGCGCGGGGGATAAAAGGGGGAAGGGGGGAAGGAGGGCCGATAAGGGAGGAGGGAGAGGCCGAGGCGAGGATCGCTGTAATCTCCAATTAGGCCCAAATTGATTAGCCCGGATTACCACCGTCCTGCTCGGTTTCGGCCCAACGAGAAACGCTCGGTGATGGCCTCATCCACTTCTCGTTCTTTTTTCCTTTTACTTATCCATCCAACGTGTATAAATATCGAGTAGGACGAAAAAATTAATTATCGACAATCGGTCGGTTAAACTTATTATTTCGATAGTTTCCAATTATTTCGATAGTTTCGTCGTTGATATTAAAAAAGTAAAAAAGAAGAAAATGGCTCAACGAGATAAATTTATATCACACGGTAAACGGTAAATTTATATCGTTCGCAATAAACTATCGCCTGTACGCTCATTTGCAAACAGAAAAAAACAAAAAAAAAAAAAGAAAGAAAGTAAGAAAAGAAAGAATAACGATTTATCTAGAAGCGAGCAATAATCGAACGTTCAAGTAATAACGCTCAAGTGGAACATACTTCAAAAGCGACAGCTTACAACGATCGACCATTAAACGAGGATCAACCGCTCCGTGACAAGCCGCGACTCGATAAACAATAATGTGGAAAAGGTAGTGGGCGTGTATTTTATATGGGCCCATGTAATAAAATAGACGGGAGCGAGAGAGCGTGTATCGATCCCGACAATTCTCTCGACTCGATTTCTGGATCGCCATTGTTTCGTTGGATGAAAATCGCGAGGAACCGATCGCCGACGAAGCAATTGAAAATTCGCTCGCGCTGATATTATATGTGTTACATGGACGAGGCGAAACGGGTTAATCAGTTCTGGCCGAGCGATTTCTCGTCTCGCACGACGAAACGGTGCGCGCGTGCCTCTACGTGGATCGGTGGTACACGCCCACGCGCCCAGAAAAATCATTCCGAGTGATGGATCGCGCCGATACTCGAAATCTAGACTCGCGGGATTCAACGCGGGGTATCGAAGTTCGATACGGCTCAACCTGAAAGATTTATCGAGTTCACGGGCAATTAATCGTCCCACGCGGTTTCGACATTCGTTTCTTCGGGTCGCGGATATTTCGTTCTTTCTACGCGTAAAAAAAAGAAGATTAGAAAAAGAAGATCTTAACTTAAGAGAAGATTCGTAATTTTGTAACATCAAAGGGGGGAGAATGTCGAGAAATTGCAACGATTTCGGTCGCTTCTAAGAATGATTTTTCTTTTTTTCTTTTTACGACAAAAAACAAGTATATTCCCGCCGTCCAATTTCCCGCGTGTAAGATAGAGCGAAAAGACGGTAGGAAGAAGGCAGGGAGAAGATTAATACCAACAACTTCCTGTTTGTACCTCCCGAATCACGGCTAATTATCGCCGTGGTCGGTGAAAATTCATCCGCATCCGGCAACCTTTAGCTCACGATCCTAGAGGGGCCGGTTAGCGCTTTTCTCCAGATCTCCGCCGATTCTGGCTCGTGAACGTTGGCCCTCGTTCCAATCTTAATTGCCCGAATTAGTCAGAAGCTTGACTAATGGCGCGGTTTATATTCATCGAGCCGCGTCAACGTAGCGAGGGAAGAGAGGGTGGTGGGCAAGAAGGGAGCGAGAAAGGGGGCGAGGCGGGTGGACGCAAGCAATTTGTCGTGGACAGAGGCGAAGCTTCTTGGAAACTGGTTGGAACACGTCGGAAGATCCGCAAGATCTCGGCGATGATTCACGTTGAATTAGTGGGTACACACCCACTGTACGGCCTCGTAATTCTAACGTTAATTGTTCGGGATCGTGATGGCCGAGGAAATCTCGAGACCGAAATTAGAAATAGGTCGATTCAAACTGCTTCTGGTTATCACGTATTTTCGAGCAACTTGATCTCTCTCTTCATCATAGGATAGATCATTCCATTCTCGTATCTCTCTATTGATATCTTTTCACTTAGACACTCTCGAAATTTCAAGAAATACACGCGTATATCATTTCCTTCTTTCTTATAAACCTCGATAACGTAACTTATAACGTCTCCCTCTCGAATTGACAATACTTTCGAATTAATTTACTTTTATACTATCCTCCGAGACGAACGTATTCGAACACATCTTTTCTCAAGCAATCTAAACAACCTCTTACCCCGAGATTCGAATTCGAGATCGACGAATCATTCGCCTTCTAGCGAATAAAAAAAATCATATATCAACGATCGATCGAACGTTTAAGAGCAATCGTGTCAAATCAAAATTGCGTGGAGAAAAAAAATGATCGAGTTTCCGGAAAGAGGCGCGCAAGAATAAGGGAGGAGAAGGCGAAGAGAAGGCCTGGAGAGAGAGGCCCCCGGTATTGGAGGGGGGGGGGGCCGGTCGGTCAGGTGAGCCGAGGCGCCCGGAGCGCCGCTGATCACTTTGACCCACGACCCCATCAATCATCGCCAAATCATACACCACTTATCTCGACGCGGCGCGGCACGAAAGCGGTGCACGTTCTCCACGTAATGCACGTAACAGCGCGTGCACACGCTCCTCTCTCTCTCTCTCTCTGTCTGTCTGTCTGTGGTTCGCGCGCCACCCTGCACCAGCAGCGTTTTCCTCTTACGCCCACTCCAACCCTCCCCTTATTATCCCCCTCTTCACCCTTCCATTTCGACACGCCGTTGATCACGCGTGCTCGTTATCGGGTTACGAGCAAAACCGTGGCGCATCGTTCGAGATCGATGTTTGGGAATATCGGTCGGATAATTGAAATTGTCGATCGTACTTTATATATAGCCAACGATATTGATAGCTTCCAGCGTGGATCCGTTTTTTCTCTTTCTCTTAAGCCGTGGTTTACGAGCTGTCGCGTCGATGGAAGGATGGAAGTGAAAAGAAGGATGATGAAACGCGAGGGGAAAAAAGAAGATTTTTCTTCAACTTTGATTCTTATTTCCTTTCCTTTTTTCCAAGTAAGTACAAGTTTTTCTTAGATTCTTTAGAGATGAGCGAGAAATATGTTATTACGTTGATGAAATCCACTCTTGTTATATATATATATATATCATCGTGTAATTTTTCTTTCCTTCTGATCGTTCCAGGTATAAGCGGGACAATGTCGTAAGAGGCTCGGGAGATTTTCTGTAATTATACGTTCCCGATGATAGAAGAAGTATTCACACTTGGTTGGGAAATCTTTTTAAATACAGGCGTCACCTGTATCGAAAGTAAGGTTCGAAAATCAACGGATAAATCGTTCGTAAACGAGGCGCGTGCATCTGAAATTATACACGCCTCTCGCCTTTTAATGTCCGTTTTTGCGGCGCCTACCGATAACGACATCGAGTTAATAAGAGAAAATATGAAATTGGCACTGTTCCCAGTTTTCTCCACACGCGTTTACGCAACCTAAATCTAAGTTACGATAAAAATCTTTTACCGCGTATATCTCCCTTCCCTCTTATACTATTTTACACTCTTTTATATCCTCGTAGAATTCACGCTGCGCTGCGTAGAATTCACGGAAAATCGCTCGCCAACGCCGCGATTCCTTCGATCGCATCTAATCGAAAGGAACGTTGGTCGAAACGACCGGTCCGCAAACATGCATTTGGAATCGTGGCTGATCAGAGATCGGGGGAGAGGAGGGGAGCGCCAATAGCCGACCCTCTGCGAGCACTTCACTCTCTGAACTTGTTGATCAGATTCAAAAGCGAGGCGTGCTCTCGATGGCTGTCACTGTTCCTTTCTGACTGCGCAGCAGCAGGGCCTGAGAAAAATCGAGGCGTGTATCGATTCGGCGGGTCGAGACGCATCTATGCGTCCATCACCGACGGACACTTAACATCGTTTCCTTTCTTCCTTCTTCTTTTTTTTTTTTTTCCTTATTCGCTTAAAAATACATTTCTCCGGTCGGTGCGTTGATTTACATGCGAATACCTGGCGTTAACAGACGCTTCTTCGGTAACCAACTACCATCTCTCTCTCTCTCTCTATCTTCCTTTCTACCGTGTTCTTTCTATCGGACCTGTCACAGCAACCTCTTCTTCCACCATCTTTCGCTAGACCATTAACCTTCGTCTACTCGAAAGGGTCTGGTTTCTTTCTCCTCCGCGCTTCTTTTTCCCCTTTTCCCTCCCTTTTCCTGTCCCCTCGACCTCGTAATCGCGGACGTTGATGAGCAAACCGAGTTAATCGAGCGTCCCCATTAATCGGCCGAGATTCGAAATTAGACGCGCGCCCGTGGACAAAAGACGGTGTGCCGCGCGGAAGAAGGAAGAGAGGAGAGAAAGAAGCGCGACCTCCCTTTCTCTCGACCAAGGAAAGGAATTTCTAATACCGATAAAAGGAGCGTTCCTTTATGCAAATACACCTTAATACAAGGCTGAGTGATCGAGCACCCTAGTTAGCTTCGATTTCTGCTCAACAGCTTGACAGCACTAATGAGTCGTCGAGATCGTGGGTCCCGGTAACAGTCGAGTTTGAAGGGGGCCGAGATAGAAAGAAGAAAAGGGGGAAGCAAGAAAGGAAGGAAGGAAGAAAGGAAGGAAGGAAGCGCACGATTCGCATACGATCCTCGTGGAATCTCTCTCTCTCTCTCCCTCTCTTCGTGGCATTCTTTTTCTTCGACTTATTTAACGATGGACAAGGAAATAATAACACAGATATGCTTACTTATTAAAACAGATAAGATAGATTTCGTATCGTTGTACAGAAAGAGGAGAAGGAGAGATTCGCACGGTTGATCGGGGCGGTGGATGGAATAAATATCTTTATGCAAACCTCCCTAATAAACATTGTCTCTAATGATCGAGGATCTCGGATGTTCGGCCTGTGGAAGAAGACTGGCTGGCAGCACTAATGAGTTCCCGTGGAAGAGATCGACTTTCGGATCCCGGGAACGGGGAATGGAAAGGGTGGGAGGGGGAAAAAGAGCGGAATCGAGGGGGGACTCGGACCGATTTGTTAAGATATCCGAGGCCGGCTCGCTGCCGTTCAGTGAGGAATGCTGAAAGTACGCGACCACGGCAAGGAGACGTATTATGTACACCGGCTCGGTCCCAATTAAAAGTTTATCGGGGCCGGGGGCCGGGGACCCCGCCTACCGAGATCTACGGTTTCTAATTATCGGGTAAAACATTATTCCCCTTCCCCCCGATAAAAGCAGCCAGCGCGATCCGTTGGGCCCGCGCCAAAAGCGTATATTTAGGCGCGGGACACCTAACGCTCGATATTAATAACTCGATATCGCTTAAAATATCGCGCAACAAGACCCCGTCTGTCGTCTCCCTATTATTTCTCCTCCGCCCCGCCGATCTCCCCATCCTTTTCCTTTTCTTTTCTTCTCTTCTTATAATATATCGTTTACATCACTAGACGGAGATTCCCCCCCCTCCCCTTTCATCTTTTCTCGATCTTGGAGGGAAGAAATCGTCGACTATCCTCCCCGGTCGTGGTATCGTTTTTAGAGAGAGGGGGGGGGGGAGGGGGACACGCGTCACTCTACGAAGAAAAGCAGCGACTCGAGGAACGGGGAGGGGAGGGGAGGGGAAGAGTTGCGAAGAAAAATCGTCGAGTCGACGATCGTACATAATCGTAATAGCAATTTGGTGGTGTAAGTGAGAGCCGCGGGTACGAGATGGGGGCAGAAAGCGGGAGGGAGGAGGCGGAGGGGAAGGGGAGGACGAGGTCCAGGCCAGAAATTTCCGCATTGCATTCCCATGAGATTCGCCCTCCTCGCCGCCCGCCCATCCTCCACCTTCGTCCTTCCTCTTCTCCCCCTGTCGGCCCCTCGCGTCAGGGTGGAGCGAGCAACGATTCGTAAAGTGGCACGCTGTGTAACCAGCCGCGCGCGCGCGCCACTTCGTATCTTTCGATTGCTTATTTCTTTACTCTCCTTTCTCCCTTGGCCGGTCGAAACTAACCGGGTAACGAGGTAACGAGGTTGCCATTTTTCCCCCCCACCATTTTCCCCGCCAATTTAAGATTTTTAGAGATCCTCCGCGGAGAGGAGAAAGTGTTTCGCGTGACGAATCTCTCTCTTTCTTTCTCTCTCTCTCTCTTTCCATTTCTGGTTCCGACAGCCACTTCAGGGTGTCAGGAATGCTCGACTCGGGGCATGGCATCCCGCGGAGTTGGCAGGGTCCCCCGTGTAAAGGTGTATTCATAACGCTCGCTATTTTCCAATGCATATCTTGTTTGAATTCCACTTTAGCTTCCAATTCGAACCCAACTTGGATCGATCCAAGTTTATCTCGCTATCTCGATATTACGAATATCTAAGGTGACTAGAAATCTTGGCGTAGCTTTATATTTTTGGATGGACGAAAAATCCTGAGGCATCAGATTTTCATGAATCTTACGCAGGACTCTCAAAGGATCCCAAAGTCGACGTTTTTTCTTTCTGGAAGAAGCAGAGATCTGCCATCATCTGCCGCGATCGAGTCGTTTGAAAATGGAGCAAGGAGTCGATATACATAGAGGGGCGGCGATTTAAGAGTTTTGAATGCGACTTAAGTAGCGAACGCGGGGGGTCGAACGAGGTGGCACTCGTGTGCGGCGGAGAGCAAATTGGAGCACTCGAAGACAGCCGGGTGCCATTCAGATAGAAATCGACACGAATCCGCGCTTCCAGCAGCGAGGATGACGACGGAAACCGTGCGCGTAGCCGAACGGCATCGCGCTAAACGCCCTCGTTATCTCGCCCCGATAAACGATCGATACGCGGGATCAAGATCGATACGGATGTATCGTGTACAAACAGCCCCGGGGCCAATATGCTCGATAACATCGCTCGAACCGTTTCTTTTCCTTTCTTTTCTTTTTTAAAGCTCGTCGATCCAGAAGTCATAAGATTTTGATTTTTTCGAATAACGAAAACGATCGACGTGCACGATAGTATGATCGATCGCTCGTATCCTAAACAACAACGAATGAACGCGATATATCCGATTTGTAGTTAAGTTTAACACTTTTCAATTAAATAAAAGCAACGAAAGTACTCGAAACACTTAGGTAGGAAAGTTCACACGTGCGAATCATTCCCTTGCGCAACAGGTATTCCGTCGCCCCACATTACCAATTACCACCCCGTATAATATAAATCCGAGTGACGAAAGAAGAAAGCACATTACGCATGATTGATTTAGCACTCGACCGAATAAACGTCGAGCCCGTCGATATATCACAACGGTGCAATAAATAATAATAGCCGTACCGTGACGCGGGCTCGAACCACGATCATCGAGTGGTTTTCACCAGGTCGATAAAAAATAAACGGCTGGCAGCCCGCTCGCAACGGTGGTATTACATCCAATGGTGGTTCTTAAGGTGGTCTGCGCGCGCAGAGAGAGAGAGAGAGAGAGAGAGAGAGAGAGAGAGAGAAGAAGTCTTGGAAACGATACGTCGTCGAAGCGACGCCCGATTGTATGCAAATCGCGTGCATGGACGCGATCCCCCGATTATGACAACGCGGAAAATCGAGCATTCCTCGGTTGGAGAAGACGAGGATCGGATTGGGAGCGTTCGTTCGTCGAATCGATTACAAATATCTTGCGAGATCGGAAAGGAAAAATGTACATCGCGGCGTTCCTCCTCCTCCTCCTCCTCCTCGTTTTTCTCATTGTGCCTTGCTGAGAAAAAATCGTCACCTCGAATGCGTGGCCGGAATGCCGGAAAAGGGATCCATGGATCATTGTTTTTGCGGCGGGACGGATGGACGGGAGAGGGCATAAATCCCTCGAGAGAGATTTCATTGAACGTAATTGGATCGCGGCCAATCGGCGTGGTTGCTTCCAAACTTTCCCCCCTCGTCAAAAATTGAATGGCGGCCAGAAATCTCGGCTATCCTATTCGCGCTCTCGTACATACACCCTCTCGTGATATTTTCATCTAATACATAGGCGGCCGGATATTTATTCGAGAATTTTTCCTTTCCCTTTCCCTTCTTTCTCCTCCCCCCTCCTATCGATTATCGATAACAGAGGAGAAAGGTGGTTTCCGGGGAAAGGAGAAGAGAAGAGAGAAGCGAATTCTATCTTCTCGGCGGCGATTCGATCTCGGTTCGGTAACGAGCTTCCGGTCGATTCTCGGCTCGTTCCTTGTAATTACAAACTGGTACACCGTTTTCTCGTGGAACGGGCACGGTAAGCATCGGGAGCCGGTTATCACGGAGCTGTCTTGTTAGAACCGTATACATTTCCGATGATAACGATTCCGATTAAACCGGTGGAATTAATGGGCAACAGGCTGGCAGAGAAAAACGCCTCCTCTCCCTTGTTCTCGCACCACGTCAGCATTCCTTCCGCTTCCGACTTAATTCGGATAACTCGCTTCCACGCTCGAGAGACGAATTCTTAGAGAAAAGAAATGGAAATGGAAAAAGTGAAAACTTGGTGAGAATATTTCGGAAGATAGGAGAGGATTGATAAGGTAAGGTGGGCGTGGGTAGCGAGAGGTAAGCGGCGCCTATCCGGACGGGGAAAAATTTATTCGTCGGGAGCGGCGAAGAATTATGGCTCGCATCGCGGCCCGCGGGGAAGAAGATAAATTCATCGGTGCACGAAACGGCTCATGGCGTGGCCGATTGTCCATGCCAATTAGGTTAGGATCCGAATAGCGTAACGGAGCTGGCGCCGCGCCTAATAATCGCGTTATTAATGAGCGCTACGTGCGCTTAGCGTGTACTGGCGCGCTCGTCTCTCCACTACTCGGCCGCCCCCTTCGTTTCAATTTCGAACGCGTTCGAAAAATACGCGATTGAAGATGCAGAGAGGTTCTTTCACTCGCCTCCCAATTTCGAGCGATAAACATTCGAACTGTTGAATACAACGTTTCGCATGATCGATCGAAAAATTCGATCGGTATCTCGAGTAAATCGCCCGCTTATCTTCAAAATCGCTTCCAATTCCAAGACTTATCTCCTGGATCGGTTTCCACGACAACCTCCTCCTTATATCGTATTAACATTTACTACTATTCACCCAACAAGTTTAACTCTACGACTCTCTACGTAATCGTCAACGTAAAGCGTTATGGGTAGTATCGCAGACACTCTCTTCCAGCATCCTCGGTTAGAATCCTTCGAATTCGAGCACGAATGATACATAAGATAAATCCTCCTCCTCCACCGTTCATTTTCACGATCGAGCGTTGTTTCCAGTACACGTTGGACCAACCGTGAAACGGATCGGTTGGCAAACACCGCGTGCAACCCGGAGGAGAGAGTTAAGTGGAAATTAAATTCTCCGGTTGGCGATGCATCGATACCGGAATTATGAAACGATCGTATAAATTGGATATTCTTATCGTGGTCGCGTTTTCGAGATAGCCGCGCCGCATAATGAACGCGGCGCAGGTGCACCGCCGCGAGTGTATATAGTCGGCGGGGAGGAGACGGCATGATAATTTTCGCCGTAACTCCGTGGTCATCGGCCGCGCCAATCGCTCACCGGAATTGCTCCTACTGTCAGAATTATGTCCCGGGGCCGGCGTAATTGACCAGCTGCTACTGAATTTTATTAACGTGGACAGGCGTAGCGGGAGGAAGGCGAGGTTCGAAGAATTCGCTACGTGATTCCACTGGATTGGGCATCGACCCTCGATAAATCAATTCGGAACGCCACATTCGCGGCGTATAATATAATAATCCCACTCTTTCCTCGAGTCGTTCGTCGTCTCTATCTGTTAGAAGGCCGGATCGACGATCATCGTTATTATATATGGTAATTTATCGTTTCCCCGATAAACGAAAGGAGCGCGTATAACTTTGATAGTTGAAGATGATCGGGTACGACGCATTTTTCCCCCCTTTCTTCTTTCCTCCCCCCCCCCTCCCGTAAGGATATCGATTATACGTGTCGCGTGTCGCGCGCAAGCTGCCTCCTTCGACTCGTCTCGATCGATGTAACAGCTTTGGACGTCTCTATCGGTCGCCGGATAATTAAAAATTCGCTCGATAACTCGATAATTCGTTTGGAGAGGAATACATCGCACGAATGAGCCACCAAAGAAGGTACACGCGCTCGTGACCTCTCGCCACGGTTAGTCCACGAGTTAGCCAGCTCGAGGCGCGAGCACGCGGCATTAAGGTTAAACGACGCGTGATTACAGGTGTATGTCCATTCCTTCTCGCCTCTGCTCGCGACCAATTATATATATATATATATATAGCTCTAATAAGAACGATTGTCCTGTGCTCTAGGACGCCTCCCCTCCAAGCTCTCTCCAGGGCGGGAATTTTTTAATTGGGCGAAATTACAAGGTGCGAGCGATGCGCGGAGGGGCGTGTTTTCGAACGAAAACTTTACCGTTAACCCGGGCCGAGGAGATGGTTAATTATCCCGTTCGAGGCGGAGGTGAAAAGTTTCAATCACCTTTCTCTCGCGCGCGTGTATATAATACAGGAGGAGAGAAAAAATATAACGGAAGCGGCGAGGCGTTACCTCGGGTTAGGTTGCCGGGGCTGCAATTCCCCTCTCGCGAAATTGCGCTCGTAAAAGCGCGTATTTTTTTCGAGAAACGGGGCGGCGATCCCGGAGGCGATCGCGTGATCGACACCCCGCGCTTCCCCTTCTCTGGTCGCACGACTGTGTCGCCGGCGCAACGCGACGTTTCGTTTCGTTTCGTTTCGTTTCGTTTCGTTTCGTTTCGTTCGACCGAAGCTGCTTCGACGAGGCGACGCAAGAAGAGAGAGAGAGAGAGAGAGAGGGGGGGAGCGTTTTCTACCGCGTCTACGTGTTTTCGGTGTAATAAATAAGATTGTTACAAGAAGACAGGAAACTAATTTCACGGATAGAGACGGCGAGAGTTGGCGAAGGGTCGTCCAGTTGGCCACTTTTACTCCGTCTTTCCTATTGGTAAATATAATTGTACGAGTTAGTTGATTTGTTGCCGATTGTTAAAGAATTTAACGACGGAAACGTTGTTTTTCAACGCGTTTTCAATTTTCACCGCGTTTGACCGCGTCCCTTGGCGAGGGTTCTCTCTCGCGAAATTCATGGCAAATAATACTATTATAAGCTTCATTACCCGTGCATTTCTTCCTTTTTTCCCCCCCCCTCATTCCTTCTTTCCTTCTTTTCTTCAATTTCAATTTTCAATTTACGTGTACGCGCGGATCGTAACGCGGGGGAATCCAGAGGCTCCTTTTCGAAAGGAGAAATTTTAACCTCGATCGACCGACGGGCAACAATCGTTATTATATTTTCCGATATATGTTTAACTTTTCTATCGTGGGGTCATCGCGATACTAGGAGCGAAGAAAGACTTGCAACGTGACTGACGTTTCTCTCGATTTGGAAATTTCTCGCTTTCTTCCCATTCCTTAAACGGCCATCGTATCCATTATCCTCCATGCCGTTATCACGCATCCCGGACTCGATTGACTCGCCAATCGCAATCGTGCCTGCGAAACGAGGAATCCCTCGTTTGGAGGATGGATCCTTCGTCCATCAATTCACGCGAAAATGTTGGCAGAGCCGCGTTACTTTACCTATTTCGCTCGAACGATACACCTGCGCGCTACGACCTCTACATCGGAGTATACATTTTTGAAAGAGAAGAAGAAGAAGAAGAAGAAGAAGAAGAAGAGAACTGTTCGCAAAACTGTTTGGAAAAGAATACGTATTGGCAGGAATTTTTAACCGGAGCCAATTTATTATCGTATTTATCGGGATTGCTGAACAAACACAGATACAATATCCGGAACACAACAATATCGTTCTGATATATCCAACGGGCACGGTGTTTGGTGGGGAGCGAAGGAAGGCGAGCGAACGAGAGAACCGAGGAGGAATCGTGGCGACTCGGTGCCGCCGGAAAAAAATCCCCCTTATTTGCACCTTTCTGCTTGCACGTGGATTAACCCGTCTATCGGCTCTTTCATTCACCCGTCGATTATCGAAACGGGCACAATAGCCCCTGTATACCATCACCTACTGGGGCTCGATTCAATCCCGCAAAGTCCCGGCTTATCTTCAACCTTTACCTTCCCACGCGTATCAGACCGCGATACCGTTTCGAGCGCGAGATGTGGGAACCTGAAAATCGCGCGGATCCATTATTAGCGGTTTCCAAGACAAGTTGACATGTTTCTTTTTCTCCTTCGACAAAAATTTTGCTGATTCTCTTTGAAAAATATTCTTCGTATAACGATAACGGTCAATTGTAATTACCTCTTAATTGCAATCTCTCTTTCGAATTTTTCGAAAGAAAAAGTTCGTTCTTCGAAGAAAAGGGCAATCGATAATAAACGTCGTGGAAGAAAGAAATAATTATACAGAGAGTCTGAGAGTAATAACGTAATATAAGAAAAGATCGAATTTAATTTATCTTATTAATCTTAATACTCTTAACGGAATACAAGCAAAAATTCAAGAGAGAGGGGGAGACGCGCCAAAAGAAGAAAAATCTTATCGGTTACATAAATTCGAAGCGACGAGTGCGCACGAAAAATGCCAAAAAGTTGTCGTATCATCTTTCCGGATCGGGAACCGAATCTAAGCCGGGGATCGTTTTCGACTCGGTCCCTTCGTTTAACGAAGGGAGATTCGGAGGGTGGTGAACGTGAAGGGTGGTCCTCGATTCGCGGGATCGAGGATTTGCAGAGACTCGAAATACCGTAAGCCGAAAAAAGTGAAACCACCACTGGCGTCCATTCGTACGTCGGATTAAGACGTTTCAATTTCGCGGGAGGGAAACGTGTGGCATAGAAAGAAGTGGCATAAAGTGTAAAAGGAGGTATAAAGTATGTATAAAGATACGGGGGGACAGGAAGAGTAGAGAAAGAGTAGAGAGAAAGAGAGAGGGAGGAAGAAGAGTGCGATAGTGATCGTATGGCAATCGACCGACTGCCAGATTAGCATCAGAACCGAAAAGCTTGATGGGAATTAAGACGACGGCGGCCGTGCCAACGGATGGTAATGCATCGAACCGATTCCCTCTTGCATCCGTGCGAGCGGGAAGGAAGGAAAAAAAGAGGCCGTGTATCGGCTCGTCTCAAAAATTCCCCTCGATTTTTATTCACTTGTCTCGAGAAACAAATCTTTTCGAAACGAATCTCTTCTTTCGCGAACAACGAAAGTGCGCGCCCCCTATCTTTCGAAAAATTTCGAAAGACGCGTTAGGAAAGTCGCAAGAAATCCGATCGAAGGAAGCCGACTGTTATAGAATTTAAAGTTCACTGAAATTTTATATATATGATTTCATTATTGAACGTTGCCAGCAACATTACTATTTCATAGTTGGTAGCTATTCGTTTCTCTTCGATACTTCAAATGTTTTGTAAACGCGTATAATCAAATATATTCGTTCAGCTAAACCCGTATATCTTATTTATTATTTTCCACTGCCCAGTCAACACCGACTTTTCGTGCTCGCATTAACCGGGATCGCGAGAGGGAAGAGGAACTTACGTATCTTTATGCTCCTTAATTATTATCATCACGCGCCACCCTAATAACACGATGCTCTCGTGTGTACTTTAACAACCCCAAACAGCAGAAAACCGGCAGAAATTGCCCCACTCCCCCCTCCTCGCGCCCGACGAGTTATCGTGTCCCGTATCTGGCGAAAGGAGACGCGTATTCGACGGGTATCTTGGGCCGCGCGTGCCGGAGATGGATTCCTTCCTATTCGTCGATCGAGTCGCGTAGGAGTCTCGGTTCCGAGATCTGGAGGACCGGTTTCGTCGCCGTAACGTTACGCGCGAGATCTCGTGCCGCCAACAATACGCGGAAATTATGCGAGGGGACAGTTTGCGAAGGAGTTTATGACGAAACGAGTTGTGCGCCGCGCCTTCCTATCCGACTCGATAAGTGGCGGCTACCGCCATTTTATCCCCGGCTCGTTGCCACGAAAAACGCGCGTTTCGCGAGCGATTACCGTCGAGAGATCCCGCTTGGTTCCGATCGGGGGGGGAGGGGGGGAGGGGCGTCGGCCGCCACGAGAGTGCGCGAACGAAGCGCGCGCGTGGTGGCGTGCTACCTACCCTTTCGTGTAGGAGAAACAGCAGCGGCCGAGTGGCGTGCCTGTATTCTCCATTTTTGCCGCGAGCTATCTAGGCGCAAAAAAGGGACGCAGGCCAGACAATCGGTTGCTCGCCCACGCGAGGCCAACACCTACAAGCGCGCGCAGGATCGTTCGTGTCACCGGCATATTTATCCACTCTCCGGTGGCGCGCCGGCTACGATTTTGATAATTGGACGTTTATCCGGGATCGCGTCGCAACTTACGAGGGTGTAATATTGATTTAGCGCACGGTTTCTAGGAAGCAGGTTATCGTGACCGGGCTACCGGGCTGCCTAGATAGTTCCCTTCAGCAGCTGGATTTACGCGCACCTTCCAATTCTCCCTGTTTGTTTCGAATAATTGGAAGACCGATTATTGCAAAAGGAAAATTATTGTTCGACGATATTGAAAAAGGGAAAGGAAATAATCTTTTAAATTCCATTACATACTTTTGCCTTGCATCGGTTGCTCGTTTCGGTCGTTCAATTCGTACTCAAAAAAATGGAGGAAACAAATAGTGTTGATAACAATAGTAGAAAATTATGTGCAAACGCATTTAAATCTGTAACCATGCCCTCTTGATCTCTGCTCGTATCCGAAATTAAATCTATTAGAATCTTTGAACGGAAAGTAGATTTGGAAATAGATTTGGAATTTTGATGTAAGGATATGGAAGAAGGGAAGAGAAGAAGCGAGTAGACGCGTGTAGATAATTTGCGATCACGGTATGGTGTTGGCGAAAACGATGGAGAAGGGAGGCTCGACTGTCGAAAGTCGGGCCGTAATGTACCGCGAAACACGTGTTTACCGGCATTTTATTGTTGTAACGCGGCGAGCGCTGAGTATGCAAATGAAGAGAGGCACGAACCGACGACGATCCTCTTCGTTCACCCGTCGAGCAACCGCGATCCTTGATTTTATTTTCGCCGCCGCCTCCTCCGTTCCTTTCCTTCTTTCTTCGATTCTCTCTCGTCGCTCGCATCGCCGTTTTTCCATTTTATCGTTCGCACGAACACACACACACACACGCGCGCTTAACGGTCCTCTAGCGGCGACCTTAATGAACCGACCCCGTTAAACGTGTTTTTTCTCCACGCGCCAACCATCGTTTTTTTCTCTCTCTCTTTTTCCTTTCTTTTTCCCCCTCCCCGCGGTTGTTTTTTCGCGCGTTAACGGCCCTCGTTTGCGGCGATAATTCATTCACGAAACGATCGAGACGAGGTTGCTCAACGAGATCGAGACAACGCGGTCGAATAAGCTCGATCCGGCTGTTATTAAGCGGTTTCTCTCGCGAAATCGATCCGAGGCGAGAGTTATATTTTACGTATAGTTGCTTTACGTCGGATAATTGCTTACGATTGTGAAAATTGTTCATGGAGTTGTTTATGCCACACTTTCTTGCGATTTACGTCGCGCTTGTCCATCCGTTGCAAAAATCCTCTGCAAATTGCTGCCAATGACCACTACTACTTATTCATCGCGCACGACACAACTAACTGGAGCAGGATTATAAATCTCGTGTGGAGGATTTTAAAAATTATGAATCGTCGAGGACAATTCTTTTTCCCCCTCCCCAATCTTTAGAACGAACCTATCCTAACGAAAGGCGAAGAAAAGAAAAAAGGAAGAAAAAAATCGAAAGATCACAGAGGAGAGTTTCGGCAGTTTCTTCGAAAGAGTACAAAGCGCGTGTGTGTAAGAGGGATCGCAACCGTAGCGTATCATCAGGGGGACGCGAATTTCTCAGGGGAGACGAGTGTGCAGGCGATGGAACGATGCAACCCCGATGCGCGGAACGAAATTTCAGGTTTCTCGGATAATTTTCGTCGTTCGCATTAAAAAGTGCACGTTGACCGTACGTGGCCACCGTGCAATCTTCGCGTTGAAATTAGGTAAGCAGATTATAAACAATTAGCTCGATTTCTACGTGCCGTTGGATCCGCGCACGAACGAGGATAAAAGCACCGAGGATAAAATTTGGCTACCGGTCGTTCGTTGCTTGATTTTTAGCAGAGCCGGTGGTCGATCGCCAATGATAGATGCGCATCGTTTTACGCGACGTATCATTACCAACCCTGCACGCGTGTACTTACGACCCCCCCCCCTATCTCCGTACGCGCCTCGCGTTATTTGAATAAAATTATTTCGAGGATCGAACGTATAATGAATTACATTGCTTAATCACAGTGATTCCCCTCCTTGTAATTTCACGTTCGTTCGAACCGGGTAGCCCGCTTTGTCGGTTAATTCCCCAGTTTTTCATTCCTCGATCGATTCCTTTTTCCGCGCACGCGCGATCCGTGTAATCTGCCTTTTCTATTTTTTCATCCAAAAAATTCAATTCGGATTGGAAAGGAATTTAATATCTTTGTCTCGTGCGACAATCCATATATAATTGGCGAAAAATCGAGCGAAATATCCTCGATGAATTGTTTTAAGGGAGGGAAAGAATCATCTATCTCAATAGCTATCTCAAAGCTTCTAATCAAGTTACCACTCGGACAGAAATCCGTTCCATCATTTGTTTCCCTCCTTATCGACATCTAAAACCCCCAACGAGAAGCTTTATCGTCGAAAAATATTCCCACCGTAAACGGAGCGCGCTGTTCGAATCGATCGGAGCCAAATCGAGACTTGGAGGCGTCCCCAAAAATTCGCGAAAATTCCATCGAAATAAGATTCGTCGCTCAGAGTATAAGATTCTAGGTATCCTTAAAAGATAATTTATTTTTCGAAAGATAGAGCAGCGAAAACTTTACGACCGGATATTGGAACGCGTGTGTTATCCCACGTACGAAAGCGTATCTTTCGCTTATTATTATTATTTTCAGCGAACGTTGAAAGTACGAAGGGAGTCCGTACGTGTAAACCGTCGTCGTCGCGTACGGGTGCAAATTCGATGTCGCGGGTTCAAGGGACAATTTTCGAGAGATGAAGATTCGATAAAGGAAGGAAGGAGGGGGACCTTAGTTAGCCGAAAAACAAGGCGGCTGGACCGAGGCGGTTGGCGGAGCGAATTGGTAGGGAGGGAAGGAGAGAGAAGCGCACGCACAGAGAGAGAGAGAGAGAGAGAGAGAGAGAGAGAGAGAAAGAGGGGACTTACGCTGATAAACACGTGTAGCTTTTAGCGAGGCATCCCGAAGATCGTATCTCCGGTAAAATATGCCCTCCGAGGACAATATTAACTGCTTGCTGCTTCTGCGCCCTATCCTTGGCCCCGTGCGACATCGACAACCGCGCCCCACTCGCGTTGCACGCGTCAACCCTCCCGGATTCTTCGGACGCAAGTGAATTATCGCCTCCTCCCCCTCCCCCTCGCCGACTCCGACGTGCCGGTAATTAAGCGGCTTTAATTATTATTATACGCCGCACGCGGGTGGCGGCGCCGCGCGCGCTTTACGACCCTCGCGCCGCGTGCTTCCCACCTTCTTCCTGCCGCGGCCGCGCTATTATTTTTAACACGGGTGAAAAACTATCGGGGGAACTGTGCTGCGCGGCCAGGCGTCGCGCGGAGAACGGAGTTGCAGGGCCGAGTGGACGCGCTTTAAAGAAAGGGGAGGGGGAATTTCCACTTCTTCCAGCGGATACTTTTTTATACGCGACGAGCAAGAGAGGAGGAATTTTCGGGAGGGCGAAAACGACTCCGTTATCATCCTCCACCCATTCTCTATGTCGTAATCGAGCGAGCTTGGAGAATTGATCGTTTCCGAGAAAGCGGGGCACCGCTTCTGCCGAACGTGACGAGATGGGAGATAGGGAGAGCCGGGAGCCGGAAGGGAATAAAAAGCGCAAAGAGGGGGCGAGGAGAGGCAGGTTGAGAGGACGACAACAAGGGGGAAGGGGGAAAGGGTATCTCGCTCGCCGAGATAAGCTCGCCCCCGCGCCCCCGAAAGTAAGAAGTAACAACCGGCTTGATCCTGCCCACCGATTGCACCGTGAGGTGAAACTTTATCGACGCCTCGCCACCTCGTCGGGAGAAGAGAAGAAGTCATCCAACCCGCTCCTTCCCCCCTCCACCTCCCCGTTTCGACGTTTCTTTTTTCCTTCTCTCCCTCCCTCCCTCCCTCTCTCTCTCTCTCTCTCTCTCTCTCTCTCTCTCGCCCACCATCTCGGATACACGGCGTTGCATTAATAAGCGCGTATCGAGCGTTCATCTGTGGAATTTCGCGTACGCGACGATGACGTACGGACCCGTTCCAGCTTACTGATGTCATTGCACGGCGCCGCCATAAGTTGCGGGCCGTACGCTCGTTTCTTTGGCCGGTGTACGCCGGGAATGCCAACCGATTATGCCCGCTGATATCGAGCCGGTAGCGCGGGACCGAAAAGGGAGACCCTTCGAAAGCATTCGCGCGCGGCTAACGCGAGAAAAATAATCGTGCCCTCGTGCCCGCCACCTTCCTTCCCCCTCTACCGAACTTCCGAGGACTCTCTCTCTCTCTGTCAGGCGTATCCAACTTCGATGACGGGAGCAAAATTTAACTCAAGTCCGAAGTTACGAATAATTTACGAAGTCAGTTTAATAATTTGTTCGAAACGTGTAATAATAATCGTCGTATATACACGAAAGGGGATCGATTAATAATAGCCAGGAATAGACGTTATTCCAGCATTTTAACAATCATCTGGGAAAAACGGGTCAATACCCGAAATACCCGTGCCGTGAGTGAGGATTGAATTATTAATACTCATCGCTTCGAATAGCGTGCATCCGCTACCTTTTTTTTACCCAACGATTCAGATGATGCGGCGTGGATGCGATTTTTACGAGGGAGAAGCTTCCCTCCCGCGGAAAAGGAAACGAAGAGGAGACGCTGAAAGTCGTTCCCCTCGCCAGGGTTTTATAGGCGGTTCATCGTCGAGTGGCAGGTGGAGGCGTATATGTACGTGTTCGCGCGTAGCGGCGGGAAGAAAAAAGGGTAGGGAGGGGGGAGGGGGGACGGAAAAAGCGGAGAAGCGGTTTATACCGCGCGCGCGCGCACGGATATAGGGAGGCAATGCGGTCTCACGACGACAACGATGATGATGACCTAGCACCGCCGGGATGAGTCTGCTTCTTTCGTACGCGTTCATAATTGAGATAATCTTTATCGAGCGAGAGAAGGACCGCCGGTATGTGGATTTTTCCGATCGGCCATTTCCTCCGCCGCTTCTCGACGACCCGTTAAGCGCCGAGTGACGAGCCTAGCCGATTTATTTCGCGCAAGGGGAGTCTTCAGGCGAGCGTTCTTCAGGGGCCCTGTCTTTCCGCTCAATTTCGTACGGGATCAATTTTTGATTTCACAGGAACGATCTTATCGAAATATTTCCAATATTTGTATTTGTTCGAATTTCCTTGCGACGTTACACGTCCGTCCAATTACGACACGAACTTATTAGCACGATGGCTTGCTCGTAATTATCACGAGTTCGTCATTGAATCTTAAACTGGGAAAAAAACTTGGAAAAACTCGGATCGCGGCTTTACGATCGATTTTTACATTTTTCGTTCTAAACAACCTCGCGTCTCGTAAATAAAGAGCCATTGGGAGAGAGAGAGAGAGAGTATTTGAATTTTGCACGAAGATCGTTCCGATCCATCGCTGCGTTCTCGTAGGATAGATGCAGTTCGTATAGGCGAGGCAAAGGACTCGAAGGCAGCTGCCTCCGGAGATGCGACGTGGCTCCTGTACGCGCAGTCGAACCAGCAACTCTCATTCGACAATCGTGGACAATCGGTGCGCGAAACTCGTCGATAAAAATTTCTTACGAAAAACCCTAACCTTTTTCGATCGAATCGAACTCGGAACTCGGAACTCGTTCGAGATATCTCCCGTCAACGGAATCCCCGTTTATTCCGAGTAACCCGAAACAACTCGACAACTCGTTATGCAGAAAAAAACTGGTCGAATTTCAACGTCCTCCCTAAAACTCGAGCTCAATCTTTATCCAACCGCATCGGCCGATTGCGAGCGGCGATCGAAATGATCGGGCGGCATGAGAACCACGATGATTGGACCCAATTACAGGTGGCGCGGGCGTGCTCAGGACGTTCTCGTGTCCCCGTCCTCCTCTCTCTCTCTCTCTCTCTCTTCCTCTCTCCTTTCCTCGTCGAGGCCGTAAGGTCCGCCTATGCCGTGTACGAGGCCGCATGTTTCTCGGCAGGTGTATACACGCATTTCCCTTTCCTCGCCCCATCCCAACCGGCTCGCTCGACGACACACCCCACCCCATCCCCCGACGCTCCGCCGCCACCTTCGCCTTTCTCCACCGCCCGCGCCAAAGGAAATTAAACCCCACTTAAGCTCGCTGATTATCGTTGTCACGTACTCTCTCTCTCTCTCTCTCTCCTCGCGTCGTTTCTCCGCGAGAAACGAGCCTGGCCCGCCGCAAAAACAGGCGACGCGCAAAAAGCGAGAAGGAAACCATGCGCGCCCCCTCGTCCGATTCAATTTCTTCCTCGGGCGGAGGGGAGATTTCGAGGACAAGGAACGCCAAATTTTCCCTAATATTCCTATTGAATAGATTCCTAGGTTCGAGTTAAATCGGATTGAAAAAGAAAGGATAGGGGAAAAGGTCGGCGTCCCACCGTTTTCTTTCCATACTCTATTCTCTCCTCCTCCTCCTCCTCCTCCTCCTCCGCCTCTTCTTTCTCGGTCGATTTACAGCCGCTTCCTCGGTTTGATTCGAGCATTCGACTCGACTAATTTTACCCGGAGATTGCGCGTTCCACGTCCACCGCTTTCGAATATTAGATTCCGTCTTTCTGGTTACCGATTCGACTCGCGTCTCCCCGCGTCTCGAATGTATGTTCAATCCTATTCTCTCTATCGGACGCATTCGATTTCGCGGACACACGAAACAATCTCTTTCTCTCTCTTCCTTTCCCCCTCCTCCCCTTTTCTTTCCTTCCTCCACGAGTTTCCGTGAAATTGCGAATTAACGAACGACGGAAAGATTCCATCGTCCGTGATGGGAAAAGAGGAAAAGGGAACGAAGGGAATTATCGATTCCGTTCAACCCGGGATTCCTTCGCGGAAACCAAAGTTCGAAACACGAGAGCCCGTCACGATCGTGCACGGGTCAGCTTGGAACGAGATACATTGTTAAGGAGGGGGAATCCCTCGTCGTTGTTCCAACGTGCGCGAGCGTGTGCTCGTATCGATGGAACGAAGAGTGAAAAGTAATAAATAAACTATGACGAGAGATGGTAAAATGAAAGAGAGGCACGGATCGAAGCTCGAACTCGCGCGCCAACGAGTTACAACGGTCTTAAATCACGGCCACGGTGAGATTAATTGGTCCATTGGTTGGAAGGAGGAAGGGGAGGGGGACGAAAAAGCGCGAAAAAGAAGCACGAGGCGAATCGACGCGTAAAGAGCGAAAAGAAAAGAAAAGAAAAGAAAAGAAGCAAAGCTAAGAGGTCGGAAGCGGGGAAAACGACGAGGAGAGAAGAAGAAGAAGAAGAAGATGAAGAAGCGCGACGAGGATGGAGAGGAAATTGGGGGAGGGGAGAGGAAGAAGCGTATCGAGGTGGATTTCGCTATAATGAATTCCACCCTCAATGGGTAATCACGGGTCTCGCTCGATTACCCGTCTCTCCCTCTCGGCCGCGATAGAGGGAGAGCGGAAGGTGGGAGGGAAGCGGGGTGGCTCTGGTTCGGGGCCCTGGAATAGCACTTAGGTCCCTATACGTGGCTCGGATGATACCCTACAAGGTAGCAGGAACGGCAGCCGACGCTGGCGGCGTGGTAATGTTTTAGCGCACGGAGGCGGAGGCGTGCTCTGGTAGTTAGCTTCGCCTTCGCCGTCGTCTCGTATATATATATATACAAATATATATATATATATATATATATATATTCGTCGAGAGGGGTGGAGAGCGTTGTTGTTGTTGTTGGCGCTGTAGCCGTTGTAGCTGATGCAGTCGACGCGGTGTGCATCCAACGTGCACGCTATCATTAGGAGAGGCAAGAATGAGGGGACGGTAGGAGAATGGATGAGATGGACGTTCTTCCCCCCTTTTTGCCTCTCCTCTTCCCTCTTCGCGCGGCGGGTCCTCGTCCGTTTCTGCTGCCGTTGTTGCACCAGAGAGGAACGCCGAGTCGGTAGCCGAGTCGCGCCTCGGGCTACGGCTCTTTTATATGTGGAGCAACCACCATCTCCCCCCCTCGCCTGTCCCCCGCCGCGCCGTCGTCGCGTTACTCCCTTCTTTTCTTCTTCTTTTCTCCGCTCCCTCGAGCCTCGAACGAAACAACGTTTCGAGAAACGCCAAACACTACGTAACTCTACGTAACGGAACGGAACCCGTTTTTCCATCGTCCATAAGTTTCCACGAGTAAAACCATTACACCGATTAATTCTTTATCGATTTTTACGGATAGGAAGCAATCCGAAGGAGGGGCGCTATCTCGATTAAATGTAAATTCTAATAACCCGGTTACGTGCCGATTTCGTATCCCGAGCTGATTACAGGTGGGATACAGCGCTTGGGGATTTTTCTTTTTCCTCTTCTTTCCTTTTTATCGACGCGAGGATCGAGGGGGCCCGGATGCGTGGGCTCGACGCGAGGATCGAGGGAAACGGTAAGAGCCGCGGTTACCCGCAACAGCCGGATCGTTGGCCCTCTCGTATGCGTATGCGTGGCTATCCTCGGAGAGGAGAGCGCGGCAAGCGCAAATATCCCGTTTTAAAGTCGTCGTTTGCATATTGCGCCTCGAGGCGGCGCGTTTTCGGCTCGGCCAATAACGGTGGCCTGCCACTTTCCACTTTGCTCTCTCTCTCTCTCTCTCTCTCTCTCTCTCGTCCTCTTCCACTCTTTCGTTTTCGCGGCGCACACGTGTGCTCGATCACGCGCATGCCTCCAGGAGCATTATTCCCGAGCGACGATTTCTCGAAGCGCGCGCGCGAAACCGGAGGGATCCAACGATTCCCGGAGAGAGAGCCGGTCGATCATCCTCGATCACGCACGTCGGCCCTCGCCGCTCATTCCCCGATCACCCAGGGCGTTCCCTCGGTCATTCACGCGATTTCCATTCATCTGGACACCGCGCGCCTCCCCCCTTCCTCCCCACCTCCTGTAGTCGTGTACGCGAGACTGCGTACGTTCGCCGTCGAACACGTTCGTTTACAACGCACGCACACGAACGAATCGCGAGAGAGAGAGAGAGAGAGAGAGAGGCGTTTTCTCATCTTATGGAAGAAACGAACAAATATTCCGCGCGGAAATAAAAATATTTCCATGTTGGTGAAAAATTCGACGATAAATAAGGATTCGGTTATTATGCGCGATCCATCCGTTTAACATTTTCTCCGCGCCGGTGCCTACGACGCGCAACATATTTCAGGATTAACCCGCGATGAACTTTTCTCGGTACAGCGAACGGTGTTCGGCCACTCGTACATAAATCCGTTTCTAAGAGCGCGTGTCCATATGGCGCACGTTTTCCCTTTGCTGGTCGCGTCTCGATTTGGGATCATCACCCTCTCGCCCCCCCTCCTCCGTGGAAACGTTTGAAAAATTCTCGTGCACGTTTGCAACGTAACCTCTCGATTGAAGAGAACGTCGAATTCATTGCAGACATCCGTCATGCGATCGTTCTTGCAAACTTGCAAATCCTCGACGAAACAAGGTCGAGCTGACCGCTGATCACCTCGTCGAAGCCATTTGGCCGAGCCGCCATTTCTCGACTCGACTCGACTCGACTCGACTCGCCCCGCAGTTTGTCTTTTAGGCTGAATATAAGGGTTTTAGGCTGAATAGGCGGGATAAAAACACGAACGGATCGGGGACACGATTCACCGATCCGCGCGCAGCGGATTCCATATTCTCGTTATAATTCACTTCGCGACACGCGACGAGCAGGCTTTTAGCCGCGATAATAGATTTATCGGCGGATCTCGAGTCCCGAGTATAATGGACGTTAAGAATAGACGTTGGCATGGACCTCCCAATTCAACCGTTATCCCCAACAATGTCAGTTTTAATCAGCTCAGTTCACTTCGATCCGACTCGACACGCCCGAATATCGGAATACACTCTTCCGACAATTATCCTTCTTTCCCGCCTTCTCGAATCAGATATAATCGAAAACGCTACGCTAACCCCCCGCTGGTAACTTTTCTCGCCATCGCTCCGATTTCGTGGCCCGAGTTCGAAAACTGTAACATTAAGTCGTAAATTTCCATCCGGCTACCGGTATCCCGGTAATCGACGGCCTCGCGCTGTCATTACGTTTACTCCGTCCTTATAAATTACTTTACTGCGGCGTGAAGAGAAGAGTTTTTTTCGGTGAGCCGCGCAAGATGATACACGCGGCCAACACGCGATCGACTTTCTTCCTGCGAAATTTCGCGGGGCGATCGCCTCGCGCGTGATAATTATCCTCGAAAAGTGAGCAGCAACCACCTCGATTACGAGGTAATCGACGCACCTTTCGCGCCACCCTTTTCCTGCCGTGGCTGCGAAACGACAAACGCCTCGCTCGATCAACGTCGATCGAGGTGCGCTAGGAGCGGAGCTCTCCGACTGTTCGAACGCGATTGCAACGAAACGGTGGAGAGCAAGGACGGAGCGATTTGGCCGGACGATGCTGCTAACGGACGCACGAGTGGTACTCGGGTCCCTCGAGGGGGAGGGGAGGGGATTAAAAGTCGGACGGGCGAGTCGTTGGCTCGCGTTGGTTTAACGACCGTCAACCCTTCTCGATGTACGAGTGGGCGTGACTGGGGGCAATTTGGGAAAAACGTAATTTAGCGGGCGTGGCCCACCGCACGCAAGGTGCAACGAAAATGAGATTTTTTATCGTACGTCATCGCGGCGCGAGAAACACGCTCTGCCCCCTCCCTTTTTTCTAATCTTCCCTCTCGCGGCCATTTTGTTGTCTAGGTTGCCCGCGTTGAAAATTGAAAATATTGGAATACTCGTTTCTCGTTTCCTTTCTTCTTTTCTCTCTCTCTCTCTCTCTCTACCTTTCGAAAAGAAATTTGGAATTTTTTCCTCGATCGGGGGAACAACAAATTGCGGAGACGTTGATCCATGCAATTTGACACAACGCGTATTCTCTTCGCTCCAATTAGCAAACGTGTAATCGCGGCTTGGTGGTAGGTAATTTGTGCGTTTCGAATTTCTGTTCTGCCGCGCTTGATGATTGACGTGAAAGAGATCGCGCCAACTTTTTTACGTTTTCAAACTGGTTAACACGTGCTAATTGGCGTCCGCATTGACGGAAAGGCTTTCACTCCGTCATCGACCGACATCCATTCTGTCAGATTCGTGTAATTAAAACCTCGGCGCGAACTGGAAAGAAATCTCACCGATAAAAACTATATATGTGTATACGCACACATCGTATATCGATTTATTACGTGTCAAACGATCGCATTAATCTTGATATCTGGATCATTGTACACCGTTGTACAACTAATAAAAAAATTGTTACACACTTTATACACTGTTGTAATCGGGCACGCATCGATCCACAATTCAGACAGAATTTATCTCCTCTTTTTCAAACTCCTTTCATTTCACTTCACTCGCGAAGATCGATCCATCATATTTCCTCGCGGCTACACAGGGACAAATTCAATACAAATTTCAGAATTACTTGTGAAGTCACTCGGAGCGAAAAAATGACTCTAGAATCCCACGAACCGACTCCAACGACTCTTTTTCTTTTTCCATCATCGTTTTCGTTACCACTCCATCCGGGTTACAACAACACTTTCACAGGAATCGCACCTGTCCACAGCCTTAAAACCTGTCGGCGGGATTCATACCGGCTCGGATTGATATATCTCTCCGTTGCCCGCGAATACTTTTCCTCCTCGACGCACCGCCGCACTTTTTTCTCCCCTTTGTGCGTCCGTCCCAGAGGCGCGTCATGAGTCACGATCGAACGATCAGCGATGGCGTGCCGGGGATAAGGGAGAAACGGAAGTGACGATGGCGATTCTATGCAAGCGGCCGTTTTTCAAGAGAGGCGTGATTTTGCCTCGCTCGGCTATTTCTCGAAATTCTAACGTTACGAAATATTATCTCGGTTTCGCCCCGATTTTTGGTGATACGATCGGCGCTGACGGATGAAAAGTTGGCTTCGCTGTTCGACAGGTTTAAAAAGAGAAAAAACTCTCCAGAACCGTTCAGACGGATTAGACAGATTTGCCAGATAGAAAGAAAAGGTAAGTAAAATTTTCGGGAAAAATTCAAGTATCGAAAAATCGGTGATATTTCTCCGATTGCGGGAAAATTAAATTCGAGGAATTAAATTCGTTCAACTCTCTCTGAACCGATCGAATAATCGACGATCGTTTATAGGAGAGATTGAGCGCATCGCGCCACCGCGAAAACCGCAATCCACGGATGTCAATCACGGGTGGAGAAAAATGGCGAAGACGAGCGCGGTCGTTCGTGATTAGCGGCGCGCGTGTAAGCGGGCGTGCAAGCGTGCCGCTCGAGCCGAGCGCACCGCCATCGGCCAACGACGTTGATGCTAATTAACGCCGAGTCGCTGCTTCGCATGCGTGAAAACGATTTTTCAAGTATCGCGTATTAGACAGAGAGAGAGAGAGAGAGAGAGAGAGAGAGAGAGANAGAGAGAGAGAGAGAGAGAGAGAGAGAGAGAGAGAGAGAGATGGGGGAGGCCGCGAATAAGACATCCCCGGTGATGGAACGCGGATCGAGTCGACGAGGAGGATGGATCGATCCTTGTGTCGTCCGGCCGAGCGTGAACCGAGATCGTTATCGGTGGATTCGCAGTGAGCGACACACACCTTGCGAACACGTTGCATCGCGTTGCACCGCCTGATCGCGTCGATGTAATTGCAAACGAGACGTATAAATTATATACATACATACATACATATATATATATATAAAAGGTTGGCAATCGTCGACTATTCATCTACGTTTGAGGAGTGTTGAAAATATTAATAAACACGGAAACGATAGTCTCGGATCGATGAATTCGATACGAAGGCGATTTCGCGAGATAGAATCGATTTTCTGCGTTAATTAATTCAAGAGGCTTGGCTATATCTAACTGTCGCGTCACGAGTGTCATCAGGGGCGAAATTTGAAACAAGGTTGCGGGGGTGTTGCTATTTTCGCGAGCTCGTGTCACGTCCTAATAATAATTCCCTTTGATGCGCTCAACGTGTCCAACGTTCGATCGATCCATGCGTGGCCGCTCATCTTTCAAAAGCCCGTGGCTCTCGAAAAATGAGAGTCGGTCGGGTCTAGTCGGTTTTGAAACTGATCCCCGTCGAATCGAGACTCTATTTCGCGGAAATAGAGGTTATTCTGCTTGTTAATTCTCTTTCGAACGAGTGTACACGTTTCCAATTTTTCGTTCGTAGTATACTCGTATTCGACCTGGATCGATGGTACGAGAAGAATTGCGGATATAATTCATATTTTATCGAGTCTAACCTTTTCGAATGATAGAAACATTGTTCGAATAAAATGTACGAAGCGAAACGCGTTGCCGGGAAAGAATGTGTTATTCGTTTAAAACTAGTTGTTAGGGAACACGCGTAATCTTATCACTAATTATATATTTATCGTTGTATTTTACCGATTTATTGCGTGTTTCCCGTGTAACGTAGCTCGATAATGCCTATTATTAAATGTAGATAAATGCACGTCGTTATAAGAGATATAAATTCTTTTTTTTTTTTTTTTTCATTGTACGATAATTCCGATCGAAATTAATACCGTAATTTGTATGTATTACTTTTAATTGCTAATTTCGACGTTAACCTGGCGCGTATCGGTGAGTTTTGATCAGAAAAAGAGATTACGGAGAAAGAATCGAAAGCACGGTTGCGAAAATGTCGTTCGAACAATATCTTGAAATCTCGATCAATGGCGAACACGATATTAATTTCGCGATCGAAATAAGAAAATATATATATATATATATATATATATATTAACGGTATTATTTATATTTATAAAGAAGACTAACACGTTTATGCTTACGAGTTAAAGGAAACAAAAAAAGTTCCACTTCCTTATGACAATCTAATCGTTTCGCCTTCTTCTCTTCTCCATGGAATAACGCTGGCGTATTCATGGTCATTTGCAAAGCTAATTTATCAAGACGACTTCGCGAGCAACTGAAATTAATATTCTCAGCTCGTAGATCACTTGGTCGGTGGATTTTAATGGAAACGTTTTTTTCTCTTTTTTTGTTTTTCTCTCTCCTCTCCTCCCTTTCGTGAATATATGAAAATAACGAAGCTAAACTACCAGAATTATTTAATGCTCGTTCTAATGCTCGCTGTATACGAGGACGTTCCAGTTCCCTGGTTTTCACCAGTTATCTGGATGATGATCTCTAAACTAAATATCAGTCCCGATATACGATTTATTTCACACATCAAGCTCGATTAATTACTCGATGAAACTCGTCCTCGAACGATATTTACACACAGCTTCGTTCAAAATATCCGTCCGTTTCGTTTAATTTCTGGGCACACGCTTTTTCCCATTCTTATTTATTATACCCGCGAGATAATAATATAAATCATTGGCAGAACTACTCGAACCGATGTTAAAATTACATAATGTATCGTATGCCGTTACAATTTCCACAGTCACCGAGTTTTTCTTTCATTCTTTTTCCTTCCCTTTCTTCTCAAGATTCATATTAATAAAAATTCCCTTTCGTAATTCTTTCTAAGTTTAAAAACAGATAAATGAATATACACCAGAGTTTCCCTGTCTCGTATAAACGCGTCACGTAATTAATAGATAAAATGTATATACTGGAACTCGAGTAACTTCGATTCACATCGAAATTACATAATACATCTAGCAGGTAAGTATAAGTAATTCGTAGCCACCGATAAAATTAGCTGTAACAAATTTCAATCCTTGACAGAATCCTTTCCAGAAATATACGATACTAAACTTATTTATGGTAACGCAGGCGAGAGATATTTATCAATTTTTCGGAATGGAAAAATTCACAGGACCGGAATTCGCGTAAATTAACTTAACCGAAATTACGTAACGATATCTGATAAAAAGACGAAGAAGAAGAAGAAGAATAATAATAAGAAGAAGAAAAATAGCTACGTCCCTCATTCGGGATATTTTCCTAAATTAAACACTTAACGATCCTGATAACGAGATAAATAATTCCTTGTTCGCGGATGTAACGGCGCAATTAATAACGGCGAGGCGGCGTTGGCGGTGGTGAGCGGATAATAGGAGGACGCGTCGCGACTCTGGAACCGGCATCGTAGTAAAATCTCTCAATTTGTTGCCGCGTCCGTCTATCGGGTTCGTCTTTTTTTTTTTTCCTTTTTTTTTTGTCTTTCCTTTGGTCGCAATCTTACGAGTAACGCTCTCTCTCTCTCTCTCTCTCTCTCTCTCTGTCTCTCTCTGCGACCGGTACCCCGGCCTCGCGCCAATGAGATACGCCAAGCGAAGATTTTTTTCCCGAACAGGCAATTTACGGTAAAATTGCTCGGCGAGGCGTGAAGAATTTTGAGAGGCGTGCAACAAGTGGTTGGGTGCAACAAGTTATTGCCGGCGACGTCTGGCTTTCCGACGCGAGGCCCGTTCCTTCCTTCTTCCATCCGTGTTAAAGTTTCCTTCTCCCCGCGCTCGCCGCCACGTTCCGCGGGGGAAAGGGGCGATGGCGATCGTTTAGGCATCGATAAACGGATAAACGGGAGGAAAGGTCCCCCGTGGATTAAATTCAGGAAAAGGAGAAACTCGAGAGTGGTTACCTAGCTTCCTATACGTACGCGTGTAATTTCGAAACGATTTGGTTACTTGGCCGACTATAACGATTATTCTCGTCCATAATACGATGTTTTATTAGAGATTCGATCGTTATCTCGAGAGAGGAGAGGAAAATCACGAGATTGTTTGACAAGTTTCGAGGGAAACGAGTGCTCCTTGGTTTCCTAGTGAGGAAACTAAATTTATGTATATATACATATATATGTATATAAACTTTTAACGATGAAAGGGTTGGAATCGATCCGACGAGAGGTTGGAACGAACGCCCTAATCGAGGCGCCGGGCAACGTTCCTTGAAAACGAAAAACGAATACGCGTACGGCGTACACATAATTTTCCAACCAATTTTACCGCGGCCTCTCCGCCTATTCTCAGATAACGGCCGGCCTCAGTCAGCGATCGCGTTAAGCGGCGGCGTGCAGGGCGGCAATAACGCCGTCATCGACGCCGCCTTAGCTCGTAGCAGGCGTTACGGAGCACCGGCCCGCGGAATTACGCTTAAGGTCTCTTGCCAGAGGAATGCAAGACCAAAGCGAGCGCTGACGATTCTTAAGCCGAGAGGGACGGAATGGCTGACAAGAAGAAGAGGACGATGAAACGTCGGCCTGTTCGAGGGAGGGGAAAAAAATGAAAATTTTAGACGGAAAAAAAAAGAAAAAATACGTCTTCTTCCAAGAAGAGATCGAAGAAATCTCTCGTTTCTTCTTCTTCTTCTTCTTCTTCTTATAACCATATAATCGGTATATATATATATATTTTTGACGAATCTCGCTCAATAATAACGATTCCTCCGTGCAAATATTGCAATTGCGATGGATAGAAGGGAAAAAGATGTTGGAAGGAAGAGAGAGCGTGAGATTCCAACCGCGAGTCAGGTGGAGCGCAAGATCGGATCGCGAGAAGCGAAGGGACGTCTGGCCGCGTTCCGTTGTTTCGTCTGAAACAGGCGCGACAGCCGCGGCATGACGGGTACACGTGTACTATTGTTGGTCGAATCCGTGGCCACCCACCTCAGACGCGGTTACACGCACCGCGCGTGGAGAGGAGGGGGGAAGATGGAGTAGATCTCGGAGAGAGAGGCAGATACGAGATAAAGGGAGACGAGCCGGGGCGGCGTTGGTTCGCGCGCGAGATTCAGCGCGAGCCGGGCTCGTGTATTATCGTCGCTATTATTACGCCACCCTCCTCCCCTTGTACTTGCCTTGACGGACAGTACGACGGACAGGTTTCCGTCTCCCCCTTTCTCCTCACCTCGAAACCTTCCTTTTGGAAACCCCCTTTTGCTCTTGCTTCCCGTGTCATCTTTTTCTAGTAACTCGAAGATGGAAACTCCGCTCGCCTTCCCGTGACGTTCTACGATTATTAATAAGAGAGACTGGCCCGCTCTCTCCGAATCCCCCTTCTCCTCTCGCGCCGCCACTCGGGAATCGAGAGTACAACGATACGATGTAATAATTTTAACACCTCGGTGAAATTTACTCGCCGCTATTCTGAAAATTTGAAATATCGTTCGAAATTCGATCTCGCCTTCACGTTCCCCCTCGGAAAATCGAACCATGCAAATCGATCGATGCGAATCGATGCGAAATTTAAAGAAAGGAAAAAAAAGAAAAAAAAAAAAAAAAAAAAAAAAAAAACATTTCTTCGAAACCAGCTTCTCCAATTTCCCCGCTCCTCCACCAATCATGCCACTCGAGATAGACTTCTTCCGTCTAATCGTTGTACGCTGTACAATGCTCTATTTTCGTTTCATCTCGTTGCTCGCGACGGATATTGGAGTCTCTCGCCACGATACCAATCGGAACCGCGAAGTAGAAATGGATCGCTCGCGAGACGACGGCGGATCAGCGAAGCGTAATGGTGGTGGTCTGATAAGAGAGCGGTGCTATCCGCTCGCGAGGCTAATAGGACGATCGTTGCAGATGGACGCCGCGTCGGTAGAAACGTTTCGTCTTCTCTCTCTCTCCGTTTCATTTCTCGGGCTCTCGTGTATCCGGCGGAACGATCTACATCTGTCTCGGTGGACCACTGGTGGCGTTGTGCTTCCCTTTGTGCGGCGGGTACGGGTGGGTGGCCCCGGGATGAACGAACAATAGTACACGTGTACCAATCATGCCAAACTGTCATGTCGTTTCTAGCCGAACAACGGAGTTTGGCCTGCGCTCCGCAACGACTGTGCTGCCTCCTTCCCACCAGTCGCGCACACACACGCGCGCGCATGCGCGTCGCCTAACGTTCTTTCTCCCGCGTTTGATCTAATCTGACGAGCACGATGATGGATCGCGCTTTTTCACGGGTATAATGAACTCGTTTCGAGATAGACCGGCGAGCAACAACGCTCGAAAGTGTTTTCGAAAGCGTTTTATAGCGTTACGGTTACCACTACGTTACCGCTGCGACCGTAAGCGTGGCGAAAAAACTGGGAGGAGATAAGATCCGTGCTGCGGATATAATCGATGGCCGATAGAAAACGCGACGTGTGGTCCGAGAGTTGGTTCAATTCCATCTCGTCTCGGCAATCGAGCGATCGAACGGGTTCGCGATTCTAATTTCTGATCCGAGGAGAGAGAGAGAGATATATATATATGTACAATGCGAGATCGCGCCACCGGTAGTCGTTTAATCGGTTTTAAACGGGACGGGGATTTTATTTAAGGAATTTTCGATCGAGCAAATTGGTCGGCGATTATCGTTTAGGCCCAGAGGGCGCGGGAGAAAACTTTTTCTTTCACCTTCCTTTTTTTCTTCCTTTCGCCTCCCTCCCCTTCTTTATTTCGTTCGCAGCGTCGATACGCCAACTGGTAATTGGACCGTAATCATCATCATTGACAATTTTACGAGCGACCATACGCCGATCATCGTTTCACGGCGTAAAAGATCGCTGCGGGCTAACGTCCTTCTCCTTCTCCTCCTCCTCCTCCTCCTTCTTCTTCTTCTTCTCCGCCATCCGCTAATTTACATGGAAACTATAACCCGTCCTACTCCTTCGTGCCACTCTACCCTCCACCTTCCGTCTTCTTCTTCCTTCGATGAAAATCTCGCGTCCGTTTCTCGGAAATATGGAATTCCACGTCCGTTTACTCGCACCGCCGCGGCGGTGGGGGAAGGGAATTTTGAAAAGGCGAGCGCAACATCTCGATCGAGACGATGGAAAGGACGTCACGCGGCGCGAGAGGCCGGCTCGCGCGCGACGAACACGACAACAACGACTTTTCATCCGCGACGACGGGGCTGACGTGGGGTATGCGATGGCGAACAACTCTTCGCGGTTATGTAACCACGCATGAAACTAATATATCAGAGTTGTCCGGCTTTGTGGCAAACTTAGACCGCGCGTCTCGAGCCAAACTCCCCGTCCCTCCCTCGATCTAACACCGAAAGAACGCGAAAGTAACAGACGAACTTCTCTACCAACTTCGCTTCGTTATTCCGTATCCAACCAGTGCGCGTATCCTCGTCACGTGAATTCTTTTCCTTTCTCGAGAATCTCTCGATCTATCTCTCGTTTCGGAAAAAGTATTAACTTTATTTAACAAATTTCATTTCACTCGTGCTCTTTGATATCATTGCCAACAATCTCCCTCGATAAAGGAAGACTATTCTCCCTTGAAGAATCGTCACGTGGCGGCGAAATGGCGTCAGATTACGTAACGTTTGCATCGCCGGCCAACAATGCGTCGCACGATATATTCCAAATACCTAGAAACAAACTGTACCCGTCGTCCTTTGTATCCAACCGAACGTCGTTCGAACGTCCGTTTATCCTCTCTCTCTCTCTTTCTCTTTGATACGAACGTTGCAACGTGCACGGCCCGATGACCGGCACGCGCTAAATATAAATCCACGGGACGAGTTCATTAAGGAGGAATTTTATTTTATACTATCGATATCTCTGGTCGAGGGGGAGGAAGGAGGAGGAGAGGAGTGATGGAAAAAGAAGAGATCGAAATCCCCTCCTCTTCCTCTTCCTCCTCCTCCTCCTCCTCCTCGATAAATAAGACCTTCTCGTTCGATTTTGACAGCGTCGTGAGAGGAAGAATTTTTTCGCGTGGCGTGCGCGGAAAGAGCGGAGCGAAAAAAAGGAGGAGGGGGAGGAGGGGGGAACATCTGTTGTCTTGGAAGCGTTCAACCACGGGGAGAATCCAGACAGACTCCTCTTCTTCCTCGCCTTCCCCTCCTCCGTGCAACCTTCCCTCCTCCTTTTTCGTGCTCGTGATATTGTTCGCACGCATCGCGAAAATGCGGGTGACACACGCTCCGTTTTTGCGACCGAGCCCGGGATAAAGTGTTTAGTCTGAGTTTCGCTCAAGGAGGGGTGGGTGGGGAGGGAGGAGAGTTCTCGAGGTCTCCATAGGGAGGACGGGGAACGGAGGAGTGAAGAGAAAAAAGAAGCGTGTCCCGTATTTTTAATGCTCGTTAAGCTCGTTCTCAGAGAGGGAGGCATTAATATTCGCGTTAAAAAGGGATTCACATAGGTGAAGCGTAGTACTTTCCTCCTTTCGTCTATCCATCAACTTCCAATCATCATTAATCCGACGATCAATCTTTTCTTAAAAATTATCTCGCATAATTTATCCTCGATCATCGTGCACACTTTCGCAAAATGTCTTCCCTTCGAGGAAAAATACGAGAAATCCCGCGTCAACACAAATATATTCTCGATTTCGAATCCGCGAAATTTCGAGGTGAAATTAAATACTTTGGACGCGAAAGCGAAGTTATAAAGCATACGGGACGGGAAGAGGCAACTCGTAAACGTTGGCGAGACATCGGGTAACATTTGTCCAAGATTCTTTTCCACATCATCAAGGAGGTATTCTGCGGTTCGTACATTGTCAACGCTTGATATCCCGCCGGCGGGTGTCGTCGCGTTCCTCGATTTTAGGGTGCGCCCGTCGTTGGCCTCCGCGTCAACCTCGTCTTGCCACGCTCTTGTAACAGCGCGAGCGTTACCCACGCCTGCCGCCGCGCTGTCACTCCCATTGTGGGTACGTGTGGAACGTGTGACACAGGCATGCGACGACGACACATCGCGCGCGCGAGATTTACACCCACACCAGAGGGGGTACGCCAGATGCCTTCGATCTCGCCTATTTCCCACGCAATTTTTCTAAATATTGAAAGAATCGTTTAGAGAAATTTCGTTTGAATTTGAACTGAAAATTGGCCGATGAGAACGACGTATCGATTACGAAACCACATCATATCGATATTTAATTTCAGGTTTGAATATAATTTCAGGTTGTTCTCGAAGCTAGGCAAAGGCATTATCGAATAAAAGAAAAAGAAAAGTATCGTGGTACTATATCTCTCGTAATCTCGGCGAATTCCTCTTCTATGAATTATGGGTAACGCTTAAAAGAAGATTTAGCGGTGGTGATACAAAAAACTAGAAACGGCTCGGCTTTTAAACGCCGCTTTAACTCGATTACGGTTCCACCGTCCGGCCGTAAATTGGCCGGTCGAGCGCCAGCTCCTCGGACGCTAATAAAACTGTGCCAAAATGGCGCCCGCTTTGTCCTATCCCCGATTACGACCGCGGGCGAGCAACGTCAACGTCGTTCCGCGAACGATTCCCAATAGCGATCGGTGGAAATCTCTCGAGAGAGATCGGCGAGGCGAGGCCGACGGTCGAGACGATTCGACATACCGTAATTAAGTCGTAGCGAGGGATCAACGCCGGTATAATGGGATTATAATGACACAGCGTTAATTCCCGCGCCGACGTCCACACGCTTCGAGCGCTTCCACGCGTCCGAGCGATATCGCGAGCAACGTTTTAATCGATAAACAGATTTCACGGTTCTCTGGTTTTCGTCTGTTGACGACGTGGCTCGACCGCTCGTAATTACCCATGGAATTTCTCTCTCTCTCTCTCTCTCTTTCTCTCTTCCTTCCTTCTTCTTCTTCTGAAAATTTATCGACCTTCTTCGAAGATCGTTTTGAACGAATCGACTCGAGAGAATCTAGAGGAAGATGGAATTATATGTTATATCGTGGCGAGGACGGGGAGGATCGATAATAATTCGAGCGCGCGCGTCGACGACTCCGTATGGCTCGTAAGTT
Organism: Apis laboriosa; assembly: GCF_014066325.1. Taxonomy (NCBI): domain Eukaryota; kingdom Metazoa; phylum Arthropoda; class Insecta; order Hymenoptera; family Apidae; genus Apis; species Apis laboriosa. Next base: position 906,365 of record NW_025223399.1, on the reverse strand, counting down.
TTCGCGCGAGCGAATTAACACCTCGTTTCGGGAGGAATGGGAAGCGAAAACACCCACTAAAACATCCGCTCCGCGAGAGCGGGTGCAAAGAAATATGCGCTCCGTGCCCCGTCCGTTTGAAATATGTTATTGTTATTACGTTATCCGCGTCATCTAATTTTCCCGGCTGGCCGCCCCTAATGAATGGAAACGGCCAACCGTATATTTCGCTTACCACGATGTATAACCGCGTCGATTAGCCAGCGTTTCGTTCGGGAAACCGGGAAAACGAAGCGGGTGCTCGTCGATATTTTCTCGGCCAACCGATAAATTTAAATTTTCTACAAATTCTACGGACAAATAAAATTCTCCAGAAAACCATTCTCTCCAGAATCTCTCTCTTTGGAATCGTAGGATAACGAATCGGGGGAAGGAATGGAAATTACGATACGCGACGGAGAGGAGAGGAAATTAACTTGTTTCGAGAAAGAAAAGAATGGGGAGGGGGAGGGAGTAGCGAGCAAAAGAATCGCGAGAAAGATCGGTCAGCTTGTGCAAGAAGCGGTGAGAAGGGGGTGGAGGGGCATTAATGGCACTCGCAACAGCTTCTTCATCGATGTAAACAACCGCTAAACTCACCGGGCGCGGTGCGCCGTGCCAAAGTGCGGTCGTATTTTTGGAACGCACTCAGCGTCATGGCGTCTCACGTCAGCACGCCCTCGCTCGAATCGCCGACGTGGTACAAGCACGTTGGCAGAAAGAGTCGCGTGAAATAACTTTCGGTGGTCTCGTTTGTCGATCGAGTTTCTCAACGACGCCCAACTATCCAACTTTTCCCAACCAAAACGAAACCAAGAGGAAAAACCTGAGAGAGAGAGAAACGGAGAGCGGAAAGATAAAAAAAAAGAGGTAAAAAAGAAGTGAATATAATTTTTAAAATTATTCTTTCTCCCGGTTTTCGAGAAAAAATTGTTTCGAGCGACACATCTCTCGTTCCTCGAAACGGCATCCACTCTTTCCCCCGAAGGGAGCGATGTCAGTTTTTATCGGCGCTGATGCGAAGTTAATTGGTTCTCCGTGTTGCGTCGCTACTGTGAAAGCCGATATACAGTGAGTGCGCGAGGTAAAAGATGGCCGTAAATCAAACCGTCGACTTCTGCGTCCGAAAATTTCATACGTCGATATGGGAAAGGGAAAACGGGCGGAAGAACGGGAGGAAGAGAGGAATGGAAAAAAGAAAAACCAACGACGCAACGGTGCACGACTGTTCTCCTTCCGTGCCGGGCGTAAATCATTTCGCGAAATCGCACGGCTAACGAGCCATCGATTTCAATTTTCCTCTTTCTGAACGCGCACTACTATTAACGAGTTAACGAGTGTACCGCATCTTTCGAAACTATCTTTCGACTCTTCTCACCGACGAATTACGAAATCACGAATACGAAAAACGAAAGTGAATACATAAAATGCGAATTTCTTATTTCGGTGGAAATAAATTTCATTCCCGAGATTTTCGCTAGATTGAAAACGCTCAAACGAGTCGGAGGAGGAAAGAAAGAAGTAGTTGGTAAATAATATAGGTGTACAAGAGAATCGTCGGAATCCGAGTTTGTCCCGTTTGCACGAAGATTACGTCTAAATTGGTGCTATTTTTTAGGCTCAGCCTTCCAGAACGTAGGCCCGCTGAACCGCCTTCTGACGTTTACGACCATTAACGGAGCTATAAATTTCGCAAACGCTTTTTGCCACGTACTGTATACATTTAAATAAACCTCTTCTCAAACGCGTTCTTAGTCCTATCCACCGAGCGTCTCCCCCTTTCAACCAATAATCTACTCATTACTTAATCACAAGACCGTATCTAACCATTTCAAACTCGTAAAATATCCTTAATTATCGACAGATCCACGAATCTAAACTTTCGAATATCTGGGAAAACTACCGCGTTGAAAGAAAAATTGAAAATTGGAAAACGTATCTAACCATTTCAAACCTTATCCAAACTCGTAAAATAATTATCGACAGATCCACGAATCTGCTCTAAACTTTCGAATATCTGGGAAAACTACCGCGTTGAAAGATGAAAAATTGAAAATTGGAAAACGTATCTAACCATTTCAAACCTTATCCAAACTCGTAAAATAATTATCGACAGATCCACGAATCTGCTCTAAACTTTCGAATATCTGGAAAAACTACCGCGTTGAAAGATGAAAAATTGAAAATTGGAAAACGTATCTAACCATTTCAAACCTTATCCAAACTCGTAAAATAATTATCGACAGATCCACGAATCTGCTCTAAACTTTCGAATATCTGGGAAAACTACCGCGTTGAAAGAAAAATTGAAAATTGAAACACGTATCTAACCATTTCAAACCTTATCCAAACTCGTAAAATAATTATCGACAGATCCACGAATCTGGTCTAAACTTTCGAATATCTGGGAAAACTAGCGCGTTGAAAGATGAAAAATTGCAAAATTGGAAAACGACTCCTCCAGGCCAATTAGAAGCGATTTTCGAGCGCGATCCAAACCGGTGGTCGGTTAGACGCGGTCGTAGACCACCGGTCCTGTCTATTATTGTCGTCCGGGTTGCAACAGGAGCGCGACGAGCTACATTCATCCGCGTTCAAGAGACCGTCGGCAGACGGTGGCTCGTTCACTAACGGCCCGCCATCGCGATTCATAGTCACGCGGGTGTTCCATTAATGAGAGGCCCCCTCGTTGCGGCCACTGTTATTATAGCTGGTCATAACGGCGAAGCGTGGCGGCGACTCGAGAGGGAACAAGTTGCGCGACTATCGAGCCGTTCACCGTCTATTTTCACGTCGCCGAAACAGCGCCCCCTCTTTGTCCACCTTTCTGCTCGTCGCGGCAATTAAAATCAAGTGGAAGGACGAGCATTCGCGCGCATTTTCGCAGACGCGCTCCTCTCGATCGTAATATAATTACGTAACGATCGAGTCGAGAAATCGATCAGCAACTCGTCGAAGTGCTATTCGAAATTTATAGAGGTATCGGATATCGATCTTGACGTGATTATTACCAGAAATTTTAATCGCCAGAGAAATATATTTGCTCTCGAGAAATTTCATGCGCAATTTTTCATCACAGCCTGGCTTCAAATTTCCCGAGAAATTACACGACGCACAATATATATATATACATGCGCGTGGAAAGATCATTCATCAACTGGTATTGGAGAGCCTCAAGTTTGACGAACGTATTCTATGATTATTTAACAAATGTGATAATTAATTGTAGAGAGAGAGAGAGAGAGAGAGAAAACGTAATCTCTTCCAACACTTTAATTATCATTTCATTGACACCACCTTTTCTCCTCTTCCCTCCACGATCTGTTTCAGTGTTTCAATTTAAGGTGTTAGATTCTGTCTATTAATTGCAACGATAATCCGTAAATAAAATTTTCGAATTGGGGAGTCGAGAAAGAGACGAGAGAATTATTGTAGAGAGAGAGAAAACGTAATTTCTTCACTTTAATTATCATTTCATTGACACCACCTTTCCTCCTCTTCCCTCCACGATCTGTTTCAGTGTTTCAATTTAAGGAGTGTTAGATTCCGTCTATTAATTGCAACGATAAATAAAATTTTCGAGTCGGGGGGAGTCGAGAAAGAGACGAGAGAACCCTCTCGTTCAAAAACTGTCGTCAACGTCCCCTATTTTCGGACAGATCGAATCGCGTTAAAACGACGAATCTCTATTCCTACCACGCGTTCCTCGGCATGGCGCATTAATGGCAACGGGTCGAAAACTGCATTTTTCCCCCGCGTTTCTTCTAAATCGAGCGAGTTGAAGATCGGCGGGAGAGTAGAGAAAGGGAAGAGCGAGAAGAAAGAGGCAAACTCTAATTTACCTCTTGGAGGGGAGGGAGAGAAACGTTCGCACGTAATAATATAACGACGACGAACAGAAGACGCAGAAGGCGACGCAGAAGAAGGAGAAAGCAAAGAGAGAAATCCGGCCCAGACAGTGGAGGGCGTGGGAGATACATTTATAAACACGCTCCTCTCCGGGCCTCGGAATCGGCTGATTTACAGGTCATGGAAGAGAACCGTTGTTCCGTTTCGGAAAACTAGATCGAATAAGACAGCGTTTGGAATTAATTTACGTACGATTATGCATCGCAGCGATCGTTCCAAAATGTAAAAATACCGTTTTCCATTTTTGACGAGACGTCTGGCACGGTAAAACGAATTATTTAATATTTTATACAATTGTTTTTCCTTTACCGATATTATATATTATTTATTATATATATTGAATAAAATAGTAGATTGAATTTTATATCGATAGAAATATTTTAATTTAAATTTTATATTATTTATATATCTATTAATGTCATTTTTAGTAAAAAATTCCAATTTATATATTTCATGGGTGATTATTAAAAGCTCATGTAGAAGCACCTTATTATGGTTATTTCTAAACTGGTCGACGGATTCTTTCTCGTAGGAGGCATCCGGAAGAGGTGTCGTTTAATTTACCAAGAGGAGCAAGAGTCCTTCCGTTGAACGATCGTCGTCCCTTTCCTACCTCCTTTTCAATCCCATTATTTTCGTCCTTGCAGCGCATCCGTTTGGATTCCATTAAGCTGACAAACGTACGCATACATAATCTCATGGAGAGGAATCCTCGGAGCGTCGGTGTCCATTCCTCGAGGGCATTTCTCACAGAAGGATCCTCCTCGATTGTTTCGTCTAACAGGCTGATTGTTGCGTCTGCCGTACATCAAGTTCAAACGCTTCTCTCTCTCTCTCTCTCTCTCTTTCTCTCTTCGTATCAACGTTTGGGTGAACAGCCAGCAAAAAGGGTAAAAATTAAAATAACGTTATGGAAACGAAATAAAGCAGAAAAGCGTCTGTTCCTATTTATATTTGTATATCGCTATTATGTACTCGAAACTTTGTCTTTTTTCCTCTTTTTTATACTCGAGAGAGAAGATGTATCGCGAGGGATAAGGATTAAAGAAAAGAGAGAGAGAGAGAGAGAGAGAGAGAATACACGTTTGGAATAATTTAACCGACGGTGTCACACATTTAAAGAAGAAACGAGAAACGAAAATGTTATGGTCGGGGAAGCAAGAGGCGGACGGAACGTCTTAATAATTTGATCAAGTACGAGTATTAAAATGTCGCGACGGATAAACTCGTCATGCGTGCAACGACACCGCTTTCACGACACTCGACGAGTCAAACTTTCGCGTACCCGTAACGGTTCAATGAAATCACCGAGCCAACCGTTTCACATTCGTCTCTCATTGTAAAATCTCCGCTCCGGTTTACGTGTCGTTTGTCAAAAATCGAATCGAAAAAATCGACTCGAACCCGCTCTCCCCGTGGAACGGTGAAATTTACATCAAGAAACGCGTTATCGAATATATCGAGCACGATCACGTTTCGATCGCAATCGATTTTTATCATCGATTCTATTACGCAACGCGCGTTTTCATGCGAGTGAATGATAACATATATATAGAAATTCAGCAACGAGAGTAATAAATATTTCTTCGTTCCCTCTTCTTACACTTTGTACACTTTCAACATTTAGATACATTTCAACGAAATCGTAGCGTAACACACAAATTCAGCAAGAACATAGAGAAACATTTTTCCATCCGCTATTCATCAACCAGCTCTCCGCCTGCTCCTTTGATCGTCTCAATCTGCATTCCCGTCAGCCAGGCCTCTTGATGTTTAATTACGTTGACTAATTTCACTGGGTTCGTTCATTCGATTACCCGGCCAAGACGCTCGACGATAAATTCGAGGAGCAGGGGAAAGGAGGAGGAGGAGGAGGAGGAGGAGGAGGAGGAAAGGACAAGTCTCGGCCGCGATAACAATTTCCCCGTTTCATCGTTTTGTTCCCTCGTTATACGGAGGAATAGCGTGACATTAGCGCGGGAGAGGTCCGTGGATCTGACATCTCGGATATGACTCTCCGCGGATCGCAGAAATAGCTAAGCGCGCAAGCACCAAGCGAGAGCCACGGGTCCGTGAAATATGCCTCTACGTTGATAAAGTGTGTCCCGCGCTAGGAAACTTGGAAAATTTCGACCGCCATTTGTTAAACGCGCCATCGCGCTTTCCGCGTGTCTCGCGCCGACTTTACCCCGAAAACGAATTTTCGAAACGAATTAATTGGGGGATCGGTCGTTCGTTCTTCGTCACGTGGGGTCGTCGAAAAAATTGACGAATGGAAAGGAGAATAGGGGAATTTCGATGCACGGAGTTTTACAGAATATCAGATGGAAGGGTGGAAAATTATATACGGCGGATTAACGTGAAAAATGGATTGTTTTCGGCGGCGCAGGCAGACGTGGGGTAATTGTGACACGCGACAGGATTATTCATCGTCGCATGCGCGTTAACGTCTGGACTCGGTAAGCCACGGTTTCCGAGACGCATTTCGCTTGTCCGCCCGCGTGATGCCTGTCCTAAATTATGTTGCGAGAGACTGCGGTTTGAGGAAAGGCGGTGTTTCAATATCAGCGACGTCTGCGTCATAAATTTCGTTACAAAGTACGTATATACTTGGAAGCCTATACTTGATGGAAGAGCGTTCGTTTGGAGGAAAGAAATCTGAATTCGATATAAATAAATGGTGTAAAATGTAGATTTTTAGGAAGGAAACAATGTCTAAATGGAACGTTTGGAGAAAAGAAATCTAAATTGTTACAAAATACGTACATACTTAGAAGTCTATATTCGATGGAAGAGCGTTCGTTTGGAAGAAAAAAATCTGAATTCGAATAAATAGTAAAATGAAAATTTTTAGGAAAGAGAAGATGCCTAAATGGAACGTTTGGAGAAAAGAAATCTAAATTATTACGAAATATTGGTTTGAAAATAAAATATTTGGAGGAAAGAAATCTGAATCCGAATAAATGGTAAAATATAGATTTTCAGGAAGGAAATGATGCCTAAATGGAACGTTTGGAGAAAAGAAATCTAAATCATTACGAAATACTGGTTTGAAAATAAAACATTTGGAGGGAAGAAATCTGAATCCGAATAAATGTAAAATGTAGATTTTTAGGAAACAGAACGATGGAAGGAATCGATGCCTAAACGAAACGTTTGAAAAAGAAATCTAAATTGTTACGAAGTATTTATTTGGAAATAAAACGAAGGAAAGAAATTTAGATCCGAATAAATAATGTAAAATGAAGATTTTTAAGAAGGAGACAATGCCTAAAACGTATGGAAAAAAGAAATCTAAATCGTTACAAAGTATGTATACATTTAAAAGCCTATACTCGAATAAATGAGCGCGATTGGTTTGGAGAAAAGAAATCTGAATGGTTACAAAGTATCGATTCTGGAAATAAAACGGTTTGGAGAAAGAAAATGTGAATTTTAGGAAAGAGAATGATGGAAGAGAGAGGAAGGGAAGGGCGAAATCTCGGACGGTGATCGGTAACGGGTAACCAGCCACGTGATGGGACATCCTCGTTATTATACATCGCGGAATTCCTTTCCGCGTTGGCGAGCCGCGTATGGCGGCCGCGATGCGCGTAAATCTTTCGCCACGGTTACAGCCGGCGGGCATTACGTTGATGCACTATTTATAAACACGTGACATCGGGACGAGTGGTTTGGCGCGGGTGGGCCGACAGAGTTTCGTGTTCTCGCCTCTTCTCGTCCACCTGCTCGCGATCAAGTCCCTTATATTATCCCGTATTTTCTTCCTCACTTATTAATCTCCCTTTCCGCGGATCCAAATTATATTTTCCCTCCCTCTGCTTCTTTCCATCCTTCGAAATTTAAATTTATTTTGGGATTACAAATCCTTGATTCCTTTTTTTTTTCTTTTTCCTTTTGCAACAGGAAGTAAAAATATATATATATATATATTAAATTGTATCGAAGCGTAAATTGTATCGAAGCCGCTGTCGGGCCTCGATAAAGAAGAAGCGAGGATTCGTGTTATTCTTGTTTCACGATGATGAGTTGAAACGTTTAAGGAAGCTAATGCCGTACGATAGTTTTCGCAAATTACGCAACGACGTGTCATTACGAGGAACGTGCTCCAAGACGTAATTACAAGATTGTCGTAAAAGACGGGAAGTAGAAGATAGAGTCATGAAAGTTGAAATGCCACCTCGACGCGTGACCGACACTTAGCTGCAGGATAGACGAGATTGTCCTTTCGTTACTTATTGCCGCTACCCTGCCTTTCTCGCGTGTATATACGCGTGGTTATTATTTCTGGATATCGTCGTGCCAAGATATCACTGTCTGACAGCGCGTAACTTCTGACTCGTTTTTCCACAAAATGTTGTTGCAAAATGGTGAAAAAAAGGAAAAAAAAGATTCATCCTCGCGCAAGTGAAATAAAGCAACCACTCCATAATTTCCATTCTCTTCGATACTTTTTTCGATCGCTAGATTCCTATTCCAGCTCGACGATCGAAAAGAACGAAAAGAACGAAAGAAGGAAGAGAAAGAGGAGGAGGAAGCGCGTTAACACGACGCTTTTATCGGCCCACTTGGGCCCTTCGACGACGCGAAAGTTATCGCCGGTCGTGGCCGTAATTATCTCGAAGGCTACCGCGATACCGTGCCCACCACACTGTGTAGATCATATTTCTTGTCGGCTTCTGCCTTTCTTCGTATACACGTTATACACGCAGCCGCCCGCCGCCAACGAGTGAGACGTTCCAGGCCCGAGTGCATTAATCTCGGGCGACGGATGCGTTAATGTAATCGTTTAATAAGTCCGCGTTTATTAACTGCGCCCGCTCTCATCGGCATTAATTCACCCTTTGCGCTCATCCCCGTCCACCTCGAAAATCCTCGCTTCCTCTCGCTCCTTTTGCCTTTGCTCGCCGCTCCGTTCGTGTACCGTTCGGATACAAAAGAGATTCGAGGAACCGTGGAACAGGTTTCGCCAGGCGAAACAGTCCCCCTCCGAGCCACCAGTTTTCCATTCGATTCGAAACATACATTTTCCACAGCTATCGCTCGAACACTTTTCTGGAATCCCATAAAGAAGGAAGGAAAGAAGAAGAAGAAGAAGAAGAAGAGAAAGAAGGGGAAAAAACGGGAGCCGGCCTTGCGAGGCTTATGGCTCGGAATCGATTTGTCCGCCGTGGCGCGGCGCGTTTAATAATAATTTCCTCGTGCCCCGATGCCCGGCCGTATTCTAATGAATACAAACACGCGGCGATTTATCTCGGCTGATTCGCGGAATATTAATTATTAATTGCGCCACGAATATTTATAAGCGGCTAGCCGATCGATAATTCCTCGCGATAATATAAGCAAAATGGTGAGCAAAAACGGTGCTGTAACGGACAGACAGGCGACACAGGCGCGGCCACAGGCTAATGCAATCGAGTATGCAAAACGGACAATTACACTGTTACGAGTTTGCGCGCAATCCCCGTTTTGCCGTTCGGAACGCCGTTAATCAACCAATTGCGATGACCGCGCGGCACGGGCGCGGCGGCGTTGATTGGTCGACCGTGTTCCGCTTTTCCGAACAGAAGCCGAGCTACACTCCCGTCTCGCCACTCGAGCTTCGACGTGCTTATTACATTATACATATTTATAAGGATACTAATATTCGAAAAATAAACTCGCCCATTCTTGCGAAGATACGAAGTCGAATACCCGATCCATTTCTCGACACCCTATATATATATATCTGCAATTCTTGGAATTATTGGAATTATCGAGACTGGAGTCCCAAAGAACGCGAGGGAAGAGGCGAATTCCGCGGGAAAATGACGTGGACGTTGGAGGCAGGTGTGCGCGGAACAACGAAAAGTGTCGAATGGAACGGAACGGAACGGAACGGAACGGATACGTAATAATATCGATGAAACGAAAAAAGCTAAAAGGCTATCGATTTTCGAAGAATAATACCGCGTAAATGATGTCGATTTGAACGTTTCTATCGGCGTGGAGACGGGATCATTGGACGACGCGTAAAAAAAGGTAGCGAAATGGAAGGAGAGGAGGGGAGGGGATGGAAGAGCGGTGGCACGGCGTTCCTCTTGTCTAAGCGCGACGTTGATAAATAATCATTGGCGCGTAGACGCGAGCATCTACATGGAGCGCAGGTGTGCAGGAGGGAGCGCGCCGCGGCGACACCTGGTGCTGATCAACGAATCGGGGAATCGGTTCTGGTATAAGGCTAAATGGTCGGCTAAATTGCCGCGTTATTCTTGTAAACCGCGGCGTCCCCGACTATCCAATTACCGGACGAGGTGGCAAGATGTCTCGAACGGGATACACGCGTCCCCCGTCCAACCAGCTCGGAATCGCGGCTTTTTTAACGCCGCCGACACCATTAAGGGCGGCTAATGAGCACACACGGGGGGAAAAAAATTAATCGGTAAATTTGGCGTGGCACCGAGCCGGCTGCAAACTGCCTTCGTTACCATCCAACATCGCCAAATTTAACACAGGTATCGTATCGCTTAACGATCGTTCCGCTTCCTCCTCCTCCTCCCGAGTGGGGGGGGATTAATCGAGGATCGAGGAAAGCGAAGGTGAGAAATTCGAAAATCGATCGGGTAACACGGGAATTGCTTCGATAACCTTGTTCAATCGCTTGCATGTCCGTTCTCACGTTTTGCGGTGTTTGCAACAACAATTTACAGTCGATATTGCCGACGATCTTTCCTATGGATGTACACTTTTCTCCACGGTTCATCGATTCTATATCTCCTCGTGTTAAGAGATTTCAACGCGAAATTGACGAGAACGAGTAAGGAAAAATTCTCTAATCGAGACTAATAATCGAGAACATGGATAAGCTTGAAATTATTACGAATGATTATGTTGGAGGGGAGGGGAGAAAACGTCAAAGATCAGAGAAGAGTGAACTTGTGCGAGCGAGGAATCGAGTGAAAGCAGCGTTAACGTCAACGCACTCCGATACGCACGCTTCTCTCGTTCGTTCCCTATCTTTGCGTTTCCGTTTCTCCTTCCTTAGTAGTTCACCCATGTGATTCGGTTTAACAGCGATGCACTTCGAAAATCTTGATCTTGTCACGCTTCCGCGGACTCGATTTTTCCCCCTTACGGCTCTATTGAACGGACAAACCCGTCGTTCGCGGCAAGGTAATAGCTCGATACTCCTTCAACTGTGAATCGCTATAACCGAGGAACGAGTTTTTCTTTTCTCGAGGGAAAAAGAAAAAAAATGGACATCGAAGCGATCGGGACACCGCCTTCCGATGGTGTTCGAGGCGAATCAGACAATTTCGTGGTGGAATAGTTTTCGAGTGGGGAGCTTGGCGTTGAATGGAAAAAAAAATCGAAACGCGGAAACCACGGTAAACAAAATCGTTTAGTCGGCACCCGGATCGTTCCCGAGACGCAAATCGATCACGATGATTTTGGCATAATTTTAATTCAAATTTTCTCGTGATAATTCTAATCCAAGCGTATCGTTTACAAGGCGTTCGTCTAAATTACACGTAAAGCTCAAATGCACATTATCAACGAGTTGGAAGCTGAAAGCTTTCTCGGTTCACCGATTCGAAGGGATCGTGTCGAAAGTTTCTTTGAAAAAAAAAAAAGAAAAAAAAGCGGGAGACGCAATTGAGAAATGGGGAAGCAAACACCGAAGATGTCGTCCAGGGTGGTTAACGCCATCAGGAATCTGAGGGAGGCTCACGGGTCCACGTCGAAAGAGATCATGAATTATATCATGTCGCAGTGCAACGTTCACGAGTCGACCGTGAACAGACAGGTAGCTTCGCTTCTTCGTATCTTTTTTTCTTTAAAAAAAAAAAAAAAAAAAAACAAATTTCAAATACAATCCGAATCCCAAAGATTAATTTTTCGCCGTTTACAAAAAAAAAAAAAAAAATACGTTCGATACGATGAAAAAAATTTGGTCGAAGCAAAAGAATATTTTTCGACGTTCGATCGATCTAGCTTCCGAATGGCTGGATCAAGGAACGATATATCTATCCTAGAGAGAGAGAGAGAGATACGGTATTGACGAATTCGAATCCTTCCGAATTTCTTCCTTCCCCCCTGCCCAGATGCACGCGGCGTTGAAACGCGGTTTGGACTACGGTATCCTGAAGAAGGCCAACGGCCACTATTTCCTCAACACGGACCCGGATTCCCAGCTCACGTCGAACATGATGCCGACCGAGCAGGCGAGAAGAAGGGGGCGAAGAAGACGAAGCAGAGGTCGGCGGAGAAGAGGTCGTCGAAGGAGGCGCAGGAGAAGCAGAAGGAGAGGGCGCAGAAGACGCAGAAGCAGTCGTCGTCGTCGCCGTTCGACGAGGAGGAGGGGCCGTACGACGAGAACGAGGCGGATGGCGTGCACGAGATGCAGGTGCACCAAGAGGACCAGGGACATAGTTGCCCTGAATAGTAATCCGGTGGAGCAACTGACGGCTGAGGACAACGGGATGTGCACGTGCGAGAAGGAGAGCAACATGGAGACGCGGTCGAGGCACAGCAAGAGCCGCGATCGAAGCATGAGTCGGAGCCGATCGTCGGCGAACAGCGATCGAGATGACGGGGCCAATAATCGACGCGCGACCATCGAGGAGGATTAATCGATTCTCGAGGGAGAAGCAAGTCCGTTACCGTGTTGCATCTCCCCGCCGGGTCGTCAACGCGTTGCATAAACCGTTCCCCTCTCCCCGTGGAGAACGATCGGTGCCGAGTGAAACCGTTCGCGTCTCCGAGTATCATCTGTCGTTCGTCACTTTTGTTTTTTTCTTTCCTTCCTTCCTTCTTTCTTTCTTTCTTTCTTTTCTTCTTTCCTTCTTTCCTTCCTTCTTTCTTCCTCCTCTCTTTCCTTTTTTTAAATCGTATAGCTCCCTCTCTCTGTTCCTCTGTCGACATAAAATTCGTATATCATATTTTTATCGAGTGATTTATCGAGTGATGAATGTGATTTTCAACGATCATGTAATAATTGCGATATATAATAAATTGGTAATGTCCAGTTTCTATTTTATATCCAAAAAATTTTTTTCTATCGTTAAAACTCGCGGGAGTAGTAACTTTAATTCATCGTTCGTATCTTTTGGAGAAAAGAGTTTTACGCGTACGTGCGCGCACGCACGGATGGACGCATGGAAGAAGAAGAAGACCTTGGCCGAGGTGGTCTGAATGAAAGCAACGGCAATAACTCTTCGAGCGGTAGAGTCGAGGCGGGTTAGAAAGCATCGAGAAGCGATTAGTGGTATTTACCGGTCCCCACTGAGAGAGAGAGAGCCTGCCGATTCCCGGTACCGTTCCGACGTCCCGCAGGGATCCGCGTACGCGTCACAATACCGCCATCCAACTGCTCCCCATTCTCTCTCCAATGTCACGCTTCCCATCGGGCCCCTATTAATAACCTTCTAACGGTGGCCATCGAACAATTTTTCCACCCGATGGCTACGAAACGTTTATTAAACTGTTTCCTAAACTTATTCGGATGGATCGATGAGTTATTTCCTATCCGATCCGCGACTCGATTCGTTCGAACTTGCTTTCGAAAAGGATAATTTAAGAAAAGAACAAGCGTCGTTCGAGTGTAGACTGGTTTATCTCCGACCGAATTGTCCTATTCGCTCATCCATTCCTATCACGAACGAGATCGGTTTAATTCGGCCACGGTAGTTTCGGTGCTCAGCGTGCGATCCATTGTGCGCGATAACGAGTAAGCGGCCGCGCATCACGACCGTTTCCCTCCTACGTGTCTTGGAACGGCTCGTTATTTCGTAAGAAACGGATTCTATCCGCTTGAACGAGTCTATGGCAGAGACAGGTCGATAACTCGAGCACTTAATATAGTTAGAAAACTATATTGCGTCCATTTCGTCAAACCGCGAGACGATTATCTTTTTATCTTAACGACTGTGGCAAAAAAACACCGAATGGCAACACCGATACTCTCAACATCGCTCGCTCGATGGAATGATATTCCTTGTTCCGTCACTTGGATTCGGATCGGATGGTTTTTCGACCACTTCGAAACCAGAAGACAGAGGTCGAGCAGCAGGTTACAGAGATAAGATAACGGCGAGGAGAGGAGAAGAGAGGAGAGGGTTTTCGTTACGCCTTATTATTCGTTATTTAACGAAGCAGCGAGTGTTCTCTGATAAGAGAAAGGGAACAAATTGGGGGAGGAGGGAGGGGGGAAAGGATAATTTGCAGGAGGAAGGCGGCCTAAAAATCCACGGGTACGACCCGCCACCGACAAATTTACGAGTTCCACGCTGAAAGCCCCGTTATCGTCCGGTGTCCCTCCCTCCCACCCGTATCTCCCGCCCGCCCTTCCTCGCCGCCTCGATCTCGCAATTAGTTCGCGGGAACACCGTCTCCGGGAAGCGGCGTGGCCAGCCTCCAGTTTCGCTTCTTCCTTTTTTCTTTTTTTCCCCTTTCTTCCACGTTACACCTGCCACCGACGCGGCATTTTCGCGCGCGCACCCAACCAATTCTTTCTCTCCGCCTCGAGAGAATATTCGTCCTCCGTCCGAGCCGATTACTTGTCTTCTTTTTCAAACGATTGTATATAAAAATACGTTCGATTAAATTTGAAAGGGATTCGGAATTCGGATCGAGATTCGGGAGAATTCGCCGAGAAAGAGTTTCGCGAAAGAGATGCTATCCTCGAGCAAGAAGGGAGAGATCGGTGTGAACAAGAAAAGAAGAAGAAAGAAAAGAAAGAAAACAGTTGGATGAAGCGCGGGTGACGCGAATGGGCAGCGTCGAGTCTCGCGAAGCTATCTGAAGGCGAATCGCGTTGCTGAATCCGAGTAATCTGGCAACGAGTGAAAAAAAGGTCGAAAATTTCGTGGTCTCGGGTCATCGCGAGCTCTCTCTCTCTCTCTCTCTCTCTCTCTTCTAAACGAATGTCGGGTTAGGGTCGCAGCAGAAAATCTCGGCGATACGATCTTTCGCCGCGCGGAACGGTGGATCGAGGTGTCAGCCTTGTTCTTACTACGTGTACCCGTTTGCCGAGATACCGTCACTCTGACATTACTCGCGATATCATTAAGCTGGATTTATGTCGCGCGTAAACGGACGCGCATCCCTCGCCCGTTATATTCTACGAATATACGCGTATTGGACTAAATTGTCGGCGAGCGAAAGACGGTTCGGGACAATTTAGCGAGCACTCGAGGAAGGAAATTGCCTTGGCGAGGATGTGTTTCGAAGCGGGAGGGGTTTATTCTTCCTCCAACTTGATATTCCCTCGAATCAAAAAAAGCTCGAGTTATATAAATTAAGCTTGAGAGGCGAGTCTCAAGTCGCCACTGTTAAGCGGCCGTAAACGTTGAGATTAATTTTAGTACAGTTTCGCACAGTTTTGCGAATCAAATATGGCAATAAAAAAAGTAGAAAGTTTCTACTTTTCGTATATTCTATTCTTATCGCGTGGAACGTATAAAAAATCATTGACAAATCATTATTAAAACTTAATATTGATCGATAATTTATAATTGTTTTGAAATGTTTTAAAAATGAAATTTAAACGCTTCTTGATAAATTTTAACGTATTTTAACGTATGCTTGTTGTACAATGTTACAATTTGAACATTTTCTCCAATTAATATACACTGTTTCGTGCAAGCAACTCGAGTGGCGAGCGATTTACGTTAGATTTCGTTTTCGCCGAATAATAAGAGCGCAGTCCCGATTAGCTTTCAAAATCATCTCGAGCTGCTACTTGGAAAGGATTCCTGGAGAACCTCGAGGAGAAATTAAAGCCCTCTTCCGTACGACACCTTGGATAGATTCGTATACGGGGTCAATTAACCCGTAAACGCGGCTCGCTCGTGAAGAAAGGAATATATATATATCGCCGTTGTTGAACCCAATCCATTCCGTCCCCAAAGGAATTTAATTAGCCGCCACCTTTACGGCTATTACGGACCGAGACCACATGCGAGATTCTTTAATTCGAGCGATCCAACGCTCGCGATAACCCGTGAACTGCGCCGCCTTAACTAGAATTAGACCGAATGACACGAAATCAGCAGGTGACTATCTCCACGATATCCTCCCTCTCTCTCTCTCTCTCGCGACGCGGCGTTTAACGTCGAGAAGAATCTCGCACACGACGCGCCACCTCGAAAGGTGACCGCGCTTAATTGCGGCGCAGATGCGTGCAACGATTACGATTCTCGGTCCTTCTTCTCCGTTTCGTAACGAATTCTTTGAATACCTCCAACCTTTTTTTACATCCTCCGCGCGAGCGTATCCGAAAATGATCTGATCGGACCCGAAAACAACGATCGCCCACGCGTCCGAATCCTCGAAAAGAAGTAAACGATCGAGACTCCATCCCAGATGGATCCAGAAGAAGAACACTTGCACTTGGCGCGAGTAGAACAACGGAAGAAGGTTCGTTACACGCCGTCGGAGAGAGCGAGATCCTACGGCCGCTTAACTGTTTTGCCCCGGCTGATGGATAGCGCGTTTCGCGCGTTATTACACTCGCCGCGCAGTTGCCAGATTGGGTACACGGGTTTCTCCGGGGCAGAGGCTACGACAGGGGCGTTAATAGCGTGTTTACCGATAATGGTCCAAGGGACTGACCGAGGGGGAGAAAGCTCGACGTTACGATTATTTTCCTCTCCCTTTCTGTTTAGAGAGCTTTATCTCGAGAGAGGCTATTACGAAGAGACGGGGAAAGCTCGAGAGTGTCGGCAGATTTATAAACAGGCTCGGATGCATTTAAGCGGGGCCCTTGCATGTCCACCTTTGCATCGAGCGTCCTTTATCTCGAAAGTCATTCACACCAGATATTCTCTTCGATTCAGCTCTAGTCTTGGAGAAGTAGTCGGGAGGTACGCGAGAGGAAGAAGAGAAGAGCGATCGATTATCCTTGCTCACCTCGCTTCGATCCTTTGTGTACACGAGCTCGTTCGATCGTTAAATACTTCGCGACACAGCGATTCAACAATTTTTCGAGTGTATCGCAATCCTCTTATTTCCTTCCTTTTCCTTTTTTTAATCGATCCGCTTAAACCGGTAATATATTCGCGCGAGCGCGAGCAACGAGCCAAGTTAATTTCGATCGGGTAGAGATTATCCTTATTCCGCAGCCGATGATCTTTCGAATCGTAATTTTCTATCACACAGATGCATTCGCGCGGCCGGACGATATCGGGTGCGCGATTTATGAAGAATTAGTAAATCGTTCAGATACGATCGAACATTTTACGAAAGCGGGCGAATGGACGGAGGGGAGGCGCGTTTTCTATCAAAATGCAAACGAGAGAGGATGCGTAAAATGTCCTTATTATCACCACCATCGATATCGTTCTTGCTCTCCCAACGCTCGAGGACACGGTGAAAAAGCGCTCGAGACGTGCGTGTGCCCCAGATCGGTGGCGATAAGACTCTCAAGGTCCGCTTTTAACTACCTGTCGCGGCCACAAGCTTCGCGAGAAATTTCTCGCCTTCGATCTCGCTCGAAATTCGCATTTTCCTATCCAATCTTTCCAATATCGAAATCGCCGATATCCATATATCGCAATCAAGATCGAGGAAACGGGGAGGGGAGGGCGAGCGACAAGTTGCCCCGTGGCGGAGGAGCAGCTGGCACCACCCCCAGATGTCGTGCGTTCACCGGAAGCCCTATCGATAATTATTTATCTGGAGGCCTAATTAACTCCGTTTTAACCGGAGTCCCCGGAGATAAAATTACCGGCCGCGTTGGAACGCGATCGGCAGAAAGAATTGGCCGGAAGGGAGGAAGGCTACACCTGCGGCGAGGCCGCCGATATATACGAGTGTATCGCGTATCTCTCACAAGTGTGGGCGTCTCTCTTACTCGCGCTCTCTTCTCCTTTTCCCGGTCATATTTGAGACGAGATACGAAGATATCTCGACCAATTCCTTTATTTTTCTCCTTTTCTCTGTTCACCGATTCCGCGCGAGCGTAGAAAAACGTTCCAACGAAAAAAAAACGAACGCGTTCGAACGATGTTGTTCCAATCTCGAGACACGCGCACTGTTAGAGAAGAGAAACGGGCGAAAAACAACGCGCGTGTATTTCCAATTCGCGCGGTTTCGCTTCGAATTAATCCCGCTCGATAGAATATATCCGCGTGATTACCGTGGCGTGATAACCAGCCGCGAGGAGTCGCGAGCCGGTTAATTGGACGTTTAATTAGATAGCGTAAGCAAGCGTATCGAGAAAAAAAAGAAGAAGAAGAAGAAAAGGAGGAGGAAGAAGAAGGAAAAAAGCACGCGTAACAGCAAACGCGACGAGTTCGTTATTACGATCGAAGCGTGCTTCTCGCGTCTTTCTCGGATTCGCGGTGGCGAACGGATCACGTGTGCGCGATATAAGGGCAGGATAAAAGGCAGGGAGCTGCTTATAAGAGGAGCGAGAAGTGGATACGCGTCGTAACTCAATCGAGAGATTTCGTTTTTTCTTCACTTTTTTTTTTTTCTTAAATGGAAAACATCGGGCACCGGTTCGCCCCTTCCGGTAATCAACGCGCGGAATCGGCCGGGTTACCAGCCTTGTATTTATATAAAGTGTAAACCAACAACGGTGGAAACGTAACGAGGGGCGAGGAGCGGGTGAAGAATAAACGGGAGAAGGAGAAGGAGGAGGAGGAGAAGGAGGAGGAGGAGAGGAGGAAGAAGGAAGAGAAGGTAAGCGACGTCGATTGGCCGAGTGGTCACAATGGATCCGTACAGACGGCTCTATTCACCTCCAAACAATGTAATCGCAACTCACCGCTTTCCGCGACGCTCTCTCTCTTATCGATCGATGAATCGATGGATCCCGGTTTAGTAGATTCACGGCCCGTGAATTCCTCCCCCCGTTAATTAATTAACCGGCTGTCCACCGCTCGCTCCACCGCTTTTGTGAAATCCGTATGCGGTCCGACTGGATCGTGGGAAAGCAATGGTGGAGGGAGAGGAGGAAGGGGGGCGACGAGCGTTCAGCGCGCGAGATAATGGCGCTGGACGATGATTGGCAACGTCGGCTCGGTTCGCGGTCGTCTTAGCTCGGTCGAACGTTCGTTCGAGAGAACGAAGGGGAAGCGAGAGAGAGAGAGAGAGAGAGAGGAAGAAAGGCGTCGCGAAATCGCGGGGACGTGGAACTGAAACGGCGTTTTGGGAAGGAAGGAAGGAAGGAAGGAAGAAACGGAGGGGAGACGTAACACAGGAGGCCTTCGACCTCCTTCGAATTCGAATTATCGCGAGTGAGCACGGTGGCCGTTAATCGAGCCTCCGGGGAGTTGGTTGACCCGAGATTAGTCCATCTGGTAGCGATGATGCCGCGACAACGATCGTTAATGGCCAATAATACTACCGATCGTTATCGCGAAACGGGATTCGAACGTGACGGGAGAAGGGGGAAGAACAAAACCAGAGATTCTTTGTTTTGTTGGCGACGACAGAGCCTGGTAATGTAGTAATTTATGGGCTTGTGTTTACGAGTCGCGGAACATTCGAAATTACGAGTTATGTACGTATCGTTTCCTATTGGATGACATCCGAGAATATAATTGCTTCTATCGGCCATTCGACGAGATTTTTTTCCGTCGTCGAAATAGTCTTCGAAAGCCGTCGAATCGAATCTGTCGTTCCACAAATGGGCAATTTACCGTTCTTCGTCATAGATTCGCACGATGAGCAAGCGGGAATCGTCGACTCGTCGGCGACTTTTACGAACGCATCATCGTTCTCTTCTTTCGAACTGTGCCCATCGTATATCGAATCGTATATATATATATATAAAGCTGTCCCAAAATCCCAATTTAATCAATTTAAGAGAGAGAAAATTACTCATCCAAAAACACCGATTCCTATTATATCCGATCGATGATGGAACAATTTCGAGGCGAGTTGGTCGGCCGCGTGTTATCCGGGAGCAGGAAAAGGAAAATTTACGATTCTGTTTGGCGAGTGGCGTGATCGAAATCGATTACTCATTAATCGTCCTCGTTCGCCACTGCCCCCGCGCCCGTAATTAACCGTGATTAATTGGGTCGGATCCCGGCCGAATATATTTTATCTCGTACGAAATTGGCCGCGGGCAGCCCGGTGTTCTCGCTCGAGGATGATCCCGCGATTCGAATGATCGTCGATCGTCATGCGATTCCACTCGACGCCCGTCTTTCTCCCTTTCCTTCCAAATCTACTTCGCTTACGTTATTTTCGTTACGAAAACGAACCGCGGGTTATCCTATATTATGTTATTAACTTCCACTCGGTCGCGGCTAACTCGTGTATCGTGGCAGGTAGTGAACGATATCGAAAACGTTTCGCGAATAAGCGATGGTATAATTACGTTTTTCCTGTTTACGCGTTTCGAGGAATACAGACGCGAGGAATACACACGCGTCGAGAGATGCGAACAGTGGCGGACGTTGTCGACGACTGCGAACGACGAAGCCTTCGAGTTGCGCGCAACTTTTGTATTCGAGCTCGACCGTCCTTCCGACGTAAACACGCGATCGAGGAGAGATCCGTTCGCTCGCGCTCGTTTTGTTATTCTCGTTCTTACGCCACGATAATCGGTGGTTTTGGACTCGACGGCGAGGAAGAAAGAAATATATGTAATATAATATAATATAAAATAAATGTAATAAATAAAAATATCAATTTAATTAATTTTAAATTAAATAGTTTAAATTAAAAACATTAATTTTGTAAATTAAATATATTTAGATAATTAAAATTTAGATAATTAAATATCGATAATTCCCAAAATTATCATTTTAAATAAACTATTTTTCGAATAATTCTATTTATTTAATATGTTAATATAATTTATAATTAAAATTTTAATAAATATTTATTTTTACAATAACTTTAATCTTATCGAAAATAATCTTTTTATCGATAATTTCATCTCAAGAATTTAAATAATATTTATAACAATTCAATATTTCTATTAATTTATTTAATTTTATATTCAATTTATCTTTCAATTATAATATATTTATCATGTCCAATAAATTCTTTATTAATTTTAATAAAAAAACAAATTAATTGTTTTTCTTAAAGGTATATTAGTAATATTCTCTTATTTCATTTCTTTAGTAAATTATCCTTTTTAAATCTAAAACAATTATTCAATCTATATTTTTTCTCTCTTCTTCTGTTCAACTTTCAATCGAACGAATGATCGAAATCTCGAAGAAGAGACGGAGAGAAGAGGGAAATTTAAGGATTCGTAGACATCTACTTTCGTAGATGAACGACGAGGAGGATCTTTTGCATAAATGGACGACGACTCCATTGCCCGTATCGTGACTCGCCGCGGACACGGAGAGGATAACAGTCGCATTGCGAGCCGGGCATCGTTGCGAAGTGAACGAAATTGTAACGTGGGGAGAGCCTCGACTTTCTACGTCGGGATTATGGTGCGGACCGTATGGAAGCGAGCGGGGTACACCTGTCGTTGGCAATTTCGTGTTGAATGCCAGCCAACGAACCATTACTTATGCGCGTATAATTGGCGTTAATTAAACTCGAAATGTTGGACGTTTGAAACGGCAATGTTGTAAATTGTAATTGTACATTGGATTTGAATAAAGAATGTCATATTTACAAGAAGCCTCCCCTCCTCGGATCTTCTCGCGCCTCTCTTTACCTCGAATCTTTACACGGTTTATTGATCGATCGATTTAATAGCGTACGACGATCTGTGTCTCCGCAGAGGATGGAGAAAATCGTACGAAAATCGAGATCGCTTAAATCGCCAAATCACACCCACACGCGTCTCGCACGTGCAACTGAAAACGCTCGACGAAACTTACCGCAACGACAAACGTCACCTTTGAAACAATAAAAGCGACGACAATGGTGTATTATCGAGCCCCGTTTCGCTTAATGGCAACTTTCACCGATAGATACGATTCGATAATTTCCTCCGAGATATCAACAACCAATTACGTTACGTTCTTGTTGTATCGAGTGCATTCCAATCTCTCTCTCTCTCTCTTTTTCTTCTTCTTCTTCTTCTTTCCTTGTTCGACAGGACAATTTTGCAAACACGGTGGCACCATGCGTAGAGAAATTTCTACCTGGTGTTGAGGAGCGACAATCGAGTGACAATGTTACACGTGTCACGATCAACGGAATAATATTTTCGTTTTCCCCGTAGCACTGAAAAAGAGAGGTGTACGGAGGTGGACACGATAGGCCACGCGGGTTCAGCCGCGACGCACAATGGGTTACGGCCTCTCTCTTTTCGACCAAAGCACACGCTTCGAGGCGTGCGCACGCGTAGGCGACACTAAACGCCCACGTAAGGCCGTACAAATATTGAACAAATATTAACATAATGTTTGTACGTTAGTCCCCAACTATAAATATGAACGACCCACCTGTGAAGGTGATTCCGAGAAAGGAACGGGGATCCGAACGAACGGGCCGCGATCGAAACGGGACAAAGAATTGTCACGCACTCGTCATTCTTCCGATCGACAACTTTGAAACTTTGCTTTCTTTCTTTTTTTTTTTTTTTTTTTTTTTTTTTGCCAAATCTGAGATTATTACGCGCGCTGGATCTAATTACGGGAGAGAAGCAGCGATACGAAATTGTGCGTAGAAAAATCGATAATAATGTTGGAAATGGACGTGAAAATTAATTAAGAAGGAAACACGCGTGACAAAACTGGATATTATTATCGAAGGATTAAAAAAAAGACTTTAACGGAGTAGAAAAAGGGAACGTTATAACACGATAATTTTTACGTGGATATAATCTATTATATAACTGGATCCATAAATCCTGTTGGCGAATAGCAAGTTGGAATAGCTAGTTTAACGATTTAACGGCAAATCGATTAAGAAATACGAGTCAACGCGTACGTGAAACGTAATTCGATCGAGCAAATTTCTGCGATTTCAAAAGTTACTCCAAATATAAATTATTTATATCGGGATAAACGATTAATCGAGTTTTTCCAAGGAGTTCAAGAAATCTAAGAATACCACTCGGTGTAAATCCACTTGTCCGTTTTAAACGAAACGCGTAATTCGTTCTCCCTGCTCCAACGCGGTTGGCGCCTCTAACGACATCTAAATGATCCCCAGGTACACGCGCGCAGCCCGCGCAGTTTTCGCGGAAACGACAATCGTAGAAAGGTTGGTCGCGCAAAAAGCGATGGTCACGGTGGTGTTTTCTTTTCTTTTTTCCTTTTCCTTTTTCTTTTTTCTGGAAAATTGACCGTCGCGGAGGAAACGAGCTCAAGGCCCCTCATCTCCGTTAAAGCGTCGTAAAAGTCGCGGCCCTGAGGGAAAAAAGGAAGAAGGAAGAAGGGTAACGAAGGAGCGCGATAAGCGCGATGTTTCTTCTAGCTCGCCGCGACTAATGACGCGATATTACACGCGAGACGCGATCCCTCTCCTGCCCCCCCCCCCATTATCACGAATATCCAAGATTTTAAGCGAACTTTGCAAAGAATCGATCCTCGAACGAAAATCTCCGTTTCATTACATAGGTTAGGGAAACGATTGTAACTCGATACTTGATATATAAAATATTTGAACCTAAAACTGTAGCACTGCCTTTTCGAAATACAACGGGGAAGAGGAAAATGCATTGTTACGTTCCATTCCTATTCCAGGATCTCCTCGTCACCGCGGAAAAACGGGTGGAAAAAATGCGAACGAGACTTCTTTCCTGTAACGTGGGGGGCCGTTCATTAAGAATTATCGCGATTTTAGTCGACAAACGATACGAAATCGAAAAAAGAAAAAAAAGAAGAAGAACGTTCGAATCGGGTAAAATATCCCCTCTCGTTTTATCGAAGCGGCTCCGCGTTAAATTATTATTATTATTAATCTCGTTTCTCGAGCGCTAATCGTTAACTCAGAAGCACCAGGTGTTCGTTCCTCCTACTTTCGAATCGTTTCGCGAGGAAACGAGCGAGGAACGTATGCATCAAACGTGGATCTTTTATCTATCGCACGAATCGAGGAGGATTTGTTTCCTAGCGGTTCTTTTGAAGAAGAACGGGCAGGGAAGTTTTGAAACGAGCGGTGAAACGCAGGAGAGAGTGATCGATGGAGAGTACGTGCTCCTCCGCTTTGTCGTCCGCTTATCGTCCACGAGCATCGTCGAAACGATCCGATCCAGGCCGCGTTAATAATTAATAATCCGGCGAATCGGTTGAAACCATCAGAAATCGTCGTTGCTCTCGGCGAAGCAGGCACATGTAATATTATAATCGCGGAGGAGCGTATTCCCTCCGCGAGAGACTGGAGAGAATCAGCGTGAAGGATGATTTCCTTGATTTCGTCCAGGGTTTTTCACGGATGGAATCGTGGTTTAGAATCTGTCCACTTGCTCGCAAATGAGATTTACCATCATCCATCACCCGCGATTCTATTAAACGGGAGGAATGTTTGTCTTAGATGGACCGGCCAGCCTCGCTTCTTACTCTCGTATATTTGTCTTTTTGATAGTCCAGAGAAATAATCTTCCTCTTTCATCCTTTACCGTTCTTCTTCAACTTTTTGCAAATTCGTTGCCCGTTCACCGTTATCCGCGGAAGTAAGCTCGCGAGGATAAAACCGTGGCTCTTCCCTCGTAACGATATTTAATTAACCCCTCTCCATCCCCATATTATTCCATCGAACAATTATATACGATAATAATATAATTACTTTCCCTTTTCCATTCGTTTAGATTATTCTCAAACGGGGTATATTTGTCTTTTTGATAGTCGAGAGAAATAATCTTCCTCTTTCATCCCTTATCTTTCTTCTTCAACTTTGCAAATTCGTTGCCCGTTCACCGCGGAAGTAAGTAAGCATAAAATCGTGATTCTTTCCTTGTGACGATATTTAATTAACCCCTCTCCATCCCCATTTTATTCCATCGAACAATTATATACGATAATAATATAATTACGAGAGAATTATAATTACTTTCCCTTTTCCCTTTTCGATTATTCTCAAACGGAGTATATTTGTCTTTTTGATAGTCGAGGAAATAAGTAAGCTCGCGAAGATAAAACCGTGGCTCTTCCCTCGTGAAGATATTTAATTAACCCCTCTCCATCCCCATATTATTCCATCGAACAATTATATACGATAATAATATAATTACTTTTCCTTTTCCATTCGTTTAGATTATTCTCAAACGGGGTATATTTGTCTTTTTGATAATCGAGAGAAATAATCTTCCTCTTTCATCCTTTACCTTTCTTCTCCAACTTTGCAAATTCGTTGCCCGTTCGCTCGCAAACATCATACTTAATTAACACCTTCGAACTCGTTTCTCGCCCCCTCTCTATCCCCATATTATTCCATCGAACAATTATACGATAATAATATAATTACTTTCCCTTTTCCATTCGTTTAGATTATTCTCAAACGGAGTATATTTGTTTTTTTGATAGTCGAGGAAGTAAGTAAGCTCGCGAGGATCTTGCCTCGTGACGATATTTAACCCCTCTCCACATTATTGCAACAATTATATACGATAATAATATAATTACGAGAGAATTATAATTACTTTCCCTTTCGCGTACGTTTAGATTATTCTCAAACGGAGTATATTTGTCTTTTTGATAGTCGAGCAAGTAAATAAGCTCGCGAGGATCTTGCCTCGTGACGATATTTAACCCCTCTCCATATTATTGCATCGAACAATTATATACGATAATAATATAATTACGAGAGAATTATAATTACTTTCCCTTTCGCGTACGTTTCGATTATTCTCAAACGGATAAAAGGGGATAAAAATCTTGGAAGATAATGGAAGATAATTCTCTTATTCGATTAGAAGGGGCGTGGATGCGCGTTTTTCGCATTGCCTGTATCGCGTATTCCGACCCGGTCCTCCGGCGCGGGTCAGGAATGCAGCGTGGGGGATCGCGGGTGTACGATACGGTGAGTTGTGGCGGGCAGGGTCGGGGGTCTCGTCGCTAGGCCTCATGAGAACGGGCTTAAGCCCGGTACCGTACGCGGCCTCTCTCTCGCAAGCGGGGACTGGCCATGATGACCATCGTCCACCTGACTCCCCGAGATTTATCGCGCTCACGATGCACGGGATACGGTATGAATGTACGAACGCGGATGGATCTTGGCCCGAGTTGTGTTATTCAAGTTTAATCGAACGAGGGGAGGGAGGAAGAGAGAGAGAGAGAGAGAGGGAGGATTCGATTAATTAAACTCTCATCCCTCTTATCTTACTTCTTCCTTTTATTTTTCGCGTGTAACGACGTGATACCATTACTATTTATTATTCATTTACTATTTACCATTTAAGGGTGCTATTATATACGCGAAGCTTTTATATATATATATATGTATGTATGTACGAGTAAACGGCCCCCACGAGTTGTTGGAGCTTTGTCGTGTAATAAGCGGAATTATCCGCTTGAGGAAACCGCGTTCGACACGGTACGTGTTTTCCTTTCGCCGACAGCCGAACGCGGAAGAGGCTTTGAATTGTAAAATCCCTACGCGTCGATGACAAACGCCTACTCGCGTTCCCTATTGTTCGCTCTCGTGGCGGGGCGTAAGGGGAATAATGAACCCGCGCGCTGGCGTGGAGGTGTGGACAAGCGGCGATATCGCGCGATACATATATATATATATATATACATATATATATATATATACATATACATATATATAAACGTGGTTCGAGGGCGCGTACACGTACCTATAAAGCCGTCGAGAGCGTGTTCCAACACCGCTCTGAAACGGAGATAAAAGTGTACGTACGAATTAATTGTCGAGTAATCGAGTATCCTCGATCGAGGGGAAATGATTGCACGCACTGGCGGCGAGGATGGACGTTAGACAGGCAGGTAGGCAGGAATGGGCGGAAAAACGGCGGAGCGTTCCACATTTTAAAGGGCCGGTGATCGATTGGCACGGTGTGCGCTATCGATGTGCCGGTCGTACATCTCGCGCGCGTAGGTACCAGGACGCGAGGTTTTACGTAACCTCCGCAGGTTTGACGACCTCGAACGCGCGGAGGGGAACCGCGTCCCGTCGCCTCTCGCCGCGGCAATCGATTTGTACACTCGTCAGGGAGAGACTTTGTTGGCGCGCACGGACCGTTTCTCCTGTCGCGCGGCAAACACCGATACCCCACCGTCCGCGGGGGGAAATAATTTATCGCGGAAGTAACGTTTTCTTCAAGCGACACGTCCGCGCGCACCACCGCCTCGCGCGCAAACGCGCGCTCTTCTTACGTTTATATTAGAGAGAAGTAAGTTATTCCCGGGAACTGGATCGATTCACGGGAGGAGAGAATCGAGACGAGAGTTTGGGTAAAATTAGAGATGTTTGGAAACGAGTAATTTCGGTTCACGCATCGATACGAAGGTTTTGCTCTTGCTCGCATGACGACCGTCGCATGTGGCCTCGTTTAAAAACACGTTACATCTCGTTTGACCAAAAGTTCGTCTATTTCGAACGAATAATCCGCGATAATGCCTCGAGTTTTTCCTGCCCTCCTCGCTAAACACGGATGCAACAGTGGTGATAATAATAGGTTGATGGGAACGGCGTGCGTCGATGAATGCAAATTTCACGGTCTTCCCGTGAAAATTCCACCTCCCGTTCGATTTGAAATTATCCTTGTCGTTCGGCTCGATTCACCCCGATATCCATATCCGTGGAATTTTTATCCCTTGCCCTCGGCAAAAACTCGGCCAATCGTTCGCAAGTAATAAGCGCCCGGGTGTAAATCGTAATTTTCTCGACTGAGAAAAGTCGAGTAGACGGAGAGACAGAGAGAAAAAAAGAAAAGGAAAGAACGTATACGGGTATATCGATAGATTTTATTATATAGAAGGACAATATCAATCGACGAGGTGATAATCGACCAACGATTGAATACAAACGATGAATCATTCGATTTATAATTTACTATCCAATCTTATAACGTTGTGGCTCCTCCTTAATCGAGATATCCCTCCTCTTCCATCCATTTCGAGTTATATTATGATAAGATACGATCTGCAACTACTTCTTCCCTTCTCTCTCTTTCCTTCCTCTTACGAACGTTGAATTCGGCGTAAAGATCGGGAATTTCGTAGATCAATCGACGTCCAAAACACGTTAGACGTGATTTAGCGCGGCATCGAGAAACGTGATCCCCTCCCGTGTGCCCCACCCACGATGGATTTTCGACGCAATTCGACGTTGCATACGCGCGCCGAATGTAGTGGGAAACGGGAACGGGAACGGTACTGCTCGTTTCGCCTTGGAGGAACGGAGACTCGTTAATGGCGAAACCAGAAGAGGATTGGATGCGATGCGATGGTAATTTCGTTGGCAAATCGCCCGCCATTTTTCAACGCGCTAAAATGACCGATCGCATCCCCGATACGCGACCCTCGCCTCGACTCGAATCTTTCGCTCACGGTTCAAACGAAATTTACCGAAATTAATAACGCGAAATGCCCCCGTGAATTCGTCGGCGATGAGTCGGCGCGACTCCGGAATGGCGGAATCGGCCAGATATAAACTTCCGTTTATGCGCTTACTCGAGGAGAGAGAGAGATAGAGGGAGAGAGAGAGAAGAGCAGGCAGGTAGTTTCGCACTGGAAACGGCGTGAAATCGTTCTCCGTGGCGTAATGTCGGTGACGATTAAGAAACGCGCGCGAGTGCAAACTAATCGGCAATTTCCCTTTCGTGGTTTCGAATCACGCGGCGTGATTACACGCTACCACTCGGCCAGAAACATATGTATCCTGTAATAAAGAAGGAGGAAGGGGATGGGCCGATCCGAGTCGCGGATTCGTGATCGAGGTTAAAAACGGCGGCGAGGAGAAGAGTTCGGCGACGAGAGCAGTGGTGGTTTCCGCCGCCGCGCATTAAGAATCGTCCCGAAGGCGCGACAGACAGCCTTCTCTAACGAACGGTCTAACCGGTAATTACCGGGCGTACGTTGGCGGGATTAACGCGTGGAATCGAGCGATAGCCGGGCCACACGGCCCGAGGCTTTCGTTCCTTCGACCGCGATGAGAAAGAGATTTCGTTCGTGAGATCGAGACGAGAAGAGGTCCGCGATCGAACGGAGTTGCGGAGTTAAGCGAGGTGAAATCCGTTTCGATTATTTTTATTTTTCCCCCCTCCCTTGAATCGTTAAATTTTTCGGGATAGTTTTTAAAATCAGGATATTATTCGTGATCGTTGACGGGATCTCTTCGAGTGGTCTTTTTTTTTTTTTTTCTTGGTATCGGTATCGATGATTTTAAAAAAATCGGCTCGCAGCGAAGGGGTATAATCGATCTTTTTAGTTGCGTGCGCGCTGCGATAAAGCAGAATTTCGTCATTCGAAAGTATTTCGATCTTCTTTCTCTCGTATGCCATATTTCACGGGGAGATAATCGTTTCGGAAAATTGGCCGGCTAATGTAGCAATCGTAAAGATTACCGTTTCGTCAAACGCTCTCTTTCGTTTCCGATTAAATTTACCATTCGAAATTATCCAAATATAACGTAACCGATAATTTCGTCCGTATATTATTGCAAATTATATCTGAACGAAACTTTAAAGAAAAAAGAGAGGAAAAAAGTGAGAAAGGGAGAAAAAAGATTTCGCTTAATGAACTTGCCAGTTTTGTCGATCGAACGAATAATTTCTTAATCGGTCTCCGCTCTCGATGGAATCGAGACCGTGGACTCGTGGTGGATCTCATCGGTGGATAACGTTTTTAATTTACATTTCGGGAGCAAGAATCCATTCCTGGTATTCGACGATAATATAATATCTTAATCCGCGTTTCGATCTAACAAAATATTCGGCGACCTGTGTTAATAATAAAATTGCTCGCGGAAACAATTCTAATTCGTTCGAAAATGAGCACGTTTTCATTTATAATTTAACGCCACTGTTGTACCAAAATATTCTCCGATACACGAATTTTCCATAAAGAAATCGATAGAATCCGGTTTAGGTTGTCGTTGCAACCGGCAATAACGTTCAACCTGCTCGAGTCGTGGGTGCCATTACTATGATTGGGGACCGGTATTGTCGCGTAAAGTATTCCGGGGATAAGTTAATAAGAGAGAAAGAGCGGCGAACTCGTCGAACCGCCCCGGCCACGCTCGATGGAGGATAAGATTTAAGGCGTTTCGTTGGCCGGTGGACAGCCGGAGAAATATGCGACGGCTTGCTCAATCGCCGCGCGAAATAATCGTAGAACGATCTATGCGTTCTTTTTTTCGACAATGACGACAGTAGCAGCAGCAGCAGCAGCCTGGAATGGCAATTGGATACGAATTCTTTTCGATGCTTGTTGTTGCTGGCTCTGGCTGATGCAATTGTCCGACGCGAAGTGTGCCGCCTGAGAAACAAGAAAAATGTTGCCAATTAGGAGAAAACGGGCCTTAACGCCCCTCCGCTCCAAATACGCACCTGTGCCCTACGAATGCACGCCGCTCGCTCATTGTCCGCCCGGCGGACAGGCTGAACCGAGAGCAGAAGGAGGAGAAGA
The DNA here is from genome assembly GCF_014066325.1 of Apis laboriosa. Lineage (NCBI taxonomy): Eukaryota > Metazoa > Arthropoda > Insecta > Hymenoptera > Apidae > Apis > Apis laboriosa. The sequence goes on along the minus strand of NW_025223399.1, from coordinate 875,988 downwards.
AAAAGAAGGTTCGAGATAGCGTGATTCGAAACAATGAAGCACTTTTACCCTTTTATCGAGCCGTTGGTACGCGACGAGACGTCGAGCTGTCCCTTTCGGGGAAAATTCTTTCGCGTTGCCCTCTTTCTCACCCTCCCCACCCCCCCGATCCATCGGCCCGTGGAATCTCGATGGATCGATCGACGGATAAAACAATTCTCCTCGATACCTCGGATACAAGGGGGCGAAGAGATTCGAGATCACACGGTTTCTCCATACAGATTCTCCATAGGATATATACCGAGTTCGAATTTATCGAGACGAGGAAAAAAACCCTCGGTGCTATACACGTACGCGCGGTAGCGGTGTTTCCGCTCTCCTTGTTGCAACAGGGAAAAGAAGAAGAGGAAGAAGAAGAAGAAGAGGAAGAATAAAAGAGAGGGAGCTTGTTTATAGATCACGCCGCGATACCGGGTGGCGAATAAATAACTGTATTACCGATCGAGGAGGACAGATAACATCCAAGGTAGCAGGAGAGAAGGATCGCAACCCCTTTCGGGGATTACCCGACAAAGCGGCACGCATCAACGCGCATATTTCTATAATTATTGCCGGCGCCCTTTGATGTACCTTAAACCGACTCGTTACCCGTCGTCTCTCCTCTCTCTCTCGCTCTCCCCCCTCGCAACTTTCCGTCGTGGCGCCTTGTCCCTGAATCTCGGCGTTTCTCGATGAAAAGGCGAGGCCGTATCAACCGCGAGCCTCCCGCTCGTTTCGCGATCTCCCTGATAACGAGATTCCGAGCCGCGTTTCTGTAGCGTTGTACGCTCCCTGGCTTCGCTCGAACCACCATCAAATATATGTATATATATATATATATATATATATATGTATGTATATACATGTGTATGTGTGTATACGTATATAAATAAATGGGCGCGAAGCAACCGTCCGTGAATTTATACACTTTCGTTCGATCGCGTTCCTACTTATCACGTTGCCCCGGCCACGATCCGTAATCTCACGCGGGTATCTGTTCCTCCGAAGAAGCGCGAGAAACGTGGAGGAAGAAGGAGGAGGAGGAGGAGGAGGTTAATCGTTCAGATAGATCGAGACCGTTTAATTGGGCGGTGGACGATATCGTGACGAAACTTTCAACTCGGTATCGAATCGAGTAGAGATCGAGTAGAGAGAGAGAGAGGGGGGGGATACCACGCACGATCTGGCCTACCCGCGATAAATAACGAATCGAGCGGCCAATTAAGCCGCGTATTTCGGCTATCTTCTCGCCCGCGTGGCGAAGGGGTTGCGCGTCGTTAGGGGCGCGACGCCGATTAGGCTGTCCGCGAAACGACAACGGTAGCAGGATTCACCTGCTCCCGTTTCGGGGAACATCTGCCATCGACCGATCCTGCCTCTCTTCCTTCCTCTCTCGCCCTCACCTTCCAACGTTAACGTCCCTCCTCCTCCTGGGCCGTTCGATATCGTTGATACAACGGCGCGAGCACCGGTTTAATCGCTGCGATCACGTAACGCGTTAACGACGCGGGGGGGGGGGAATCCTCCCCACGGCCGCGAATTAATCGAGCTGTTCCACTTGTTGCCGGCGTTTCGTTACGTGGACGCGGCGTAACGGTGCATTAAAGCCGAAATTGCATCGTTCGTCGCTACGTCGACGATGGGGAGGAGGAAGAGGGGGAGGTTGGTTGGTTTTAACGACCGGTCCAAGTCGCTCAACAACATTCGGACGCCTCAATTAATCGAGCCGTAACGATGAATGATTATACGCTTACACTTGGCGCACTCGCGTACACGGGACGAGGATTCCTGCGTGTATAATTAACGCGGAATTCGCTTTTTTCCCCTCGCTCATTTCGCGGAAATAAAACCCCTCCGAATTTCTCATCCTCGATGCACCCATTTTTTTCTCTCCCCCTCCTCTCTTATTCGAGAAGAAAAGGGGGCCTCCTCCTCCTCCCCCCCACGAAGGCGCATATTTCACTGGCTCGATCGCGATTAATAGGGAACAACCGTTTGTATTTTCGTATAAACCGCTCGAAAAACCTCTTCCCTCTTTTCTTTCGAAAACGTTTTTCGAAATGGGCTCGCGAATTTTATTACGGGCACGCGGGCGTAATTAACGCGTCACAGAGCTGTGCGCATTCTCTCTTTCTCGAGTTCGATTCTCCTTCGCCTTTAAGTTTTATCGCCTCGAAGTAAGACTCGCGGAGAGAATCGAGGAATATCGTTGTACACGAAAACGTAAAACTTTCTGTGCTTCTTACTTCCGACATGTATACATATCTCTGTTATAGAACTTCAAGTTCACTGAAATTTTATATAGCGCAACTATTTCGCAGTTGCTACCTATTTGTTTTTCTTCGATATAATTAAATACACTCGTTCAGCTATACCCGTAAATTTTTTATTTATTGTTTTCACTGCCCAGTCAACGATCTCGTTCTGTGGGGATGGAAGAGAGTACAGGTTCTCGCGAATCTACTCGCGACTCGTGTCGATCGGGGGTGGGGGGAGGGGAATTCCATCCGAGGATGTCGGCACAATTGTATATTCCTTACGGTGTATGGGAGAGAACTGTTTAATTTTAATCGGGGAGAGCATTGCGGTTGGACGGGTATCGTGTGCACGGAATAAGAGATCGTTTGGTAGTTTATCTGATACTCGTAAATACATCGAGCGATACAAGCTGTGCAGGTTGGACAGATATTAGAAGAGCAGTAAATACGTATTCCACGGGAATAACGTATGATAGTGTGTCCACGGACGTCGGGGACATTAAGCGGGTCGGATATTAAAGCGGCGAACGATAGAGAGGAAAAATATTGCCGGGATAAATTTCCCGTGCAACTCTCTCTCTCTCTCTCTCGAGCCGCGAAACGACCCGTTAGTGGGTTATTCGTTTCGAAGAAACTTTATGGGAGTGAGCGCAGGCAAAGGAAGGAGTGGAAGGAAACCTCGACTCGGAGCGAGGGAGAGAGAAGCGATCCGCGACGGATTTTACACTCGTCCGTGGATAGACGTCGCTTAACGAACTCGTGAAACCCGGCGAGGAAGACAGGAAGGAGAGGATAAATGGTTCGACGAGCGATATTCGTGAGTTTCGACGCAAAAATCATTATTCTCTTTCCTTCTTCTTTCCCAATTTCCTTTTCTTCCCTTCCCGCCGTCATTCATTCGTGGAGAAAAGAAAATTATTTTCCTCCCTCGTTCGATCCAGCCACGCGGAAACGAGATTCTCAGCAGCGTATCGAACCCGAGATCGATTAATCATATCCCCCAACGTTTTACGAAATATCCTTGGATGCGCGTCGATTATCCACTCGACAGACCTCTCTTTCTCCAATTCCTTGGACGCCGACTGAAATATCATCGATTCCACGCGAAACGACATTTCCACGAGCAAACGTCGAATTCGAGGCTTCCCTCTGGAATAAGAAAGGATACTCGTTCGAAGGAGAGGTACAAGTATCTGTTCAACTTCCGTTCCCATTTCTTCTCCTTTGAAAATATCAACGAATCGGGCCGCACCTGTCACCTCGGATACTATTGTCCTATTTTTCGAAAGAGATCGCCCACGCATCCGGATCCGATAGCTGATCTGTCTCTCATGGCATAAAGTATCTCGATTGCAGTCGGTTGAAAGTTTCTCACGGTGAAGTTGATTCGAACATGATCGAAAATCGATAAGATACGGTGGTCGAAGCTAAAACGATATCCATCGAATTTACGTGTAATTACTTTCCACAAAAGTTCATAAGACACGCGGGTGGATATTAAAGCCGGGACGAGTGTGAATCGAGCCTAATAAATCGGTGAGGTTAAGAAGCGCAGGTGTGAAGGGCGGACGCCCCCCGTGGACCGTGAATTCGTGAGTTTCAACGCAAAAATCACCATTAGTTCCGCCTTTCTCTCTCTCTTTCTCCCTTCTTCGTTTCCTTTTTCTTCCCTTTCTCTTACGACCTCGTCGCCGTCATAATTCGCTCGAAAATACCGAATCTTTGAATCTCACACGCTACGTTCAATAAACGAATTCTCTCTTCTGCAATTTCTCGACCACATTCGATATGCATATCGCATAATATCACGATAATGAGTGACAATGCTCGGAAATTTGAGAAACTTTAAGAATTTGGTCTCTGTCGAAAAATTTTTAGTGCCACCTCTTTAGGTATCATATTCTCCTGTTCAAAAGTCGGAAATTTGGGCGAGAAACTTTAAGAATTTGATCTCTGTCGAAAAATTTTAGTGCCACCTCTTTGCATATCATATTCTCCTGTTCAAAAGTCGGAAATTTGGGCGAGAAACTTTAAGAATTTGATCTTTGTCGAAAAATTTTAGTGCCACCTCTTTAGGTATTATATTCTCCTGTTCAAAAGTCGGAAATTTGAGAAACTTTAAGAATTTGGTCTCTGTCGAAAAATTTTAATGCCACCTCTTTAGGTATCATATTCTCCTGTTCAAAAGTCGGAAATTTGGGCGAGAAACTTTAAGAATTTGATCTCTGTCAAAAAATTTTAATGCCACCTCTTTAGGTATCATATTCTTCTGTTCAAAAGTCGAAAATTTGGTCGAGAAACTTTAAGAATTTGATCTCTGTCGAAAAATTTTAGTGCCACTTCTTTGCATATCATATTCTCCTGTTCAAAAGTCGGAAATTTGGTCGAGAAACTTTAAGAATTTGATCTCTGTCGAAAAATTTTAGTGCCACCTCTTTGCATATCATATTCTCCTATTCAAAATAATTCCGCACGAACCGAGTCTTCCAGGATGAATTATAATCGTCCTCGAGGAATCGTCGAAAATCGCGTTTAAATCGATATCGGGCTTTGTTACGACGAGGAGAAAAATCCCCCATCCACGCTCTCTCCTCGCCTCGTATTTATCGAACACGCCACGCCCAGATCCGAGTCAACTCGATGCCGCGATTTCTACGATTAGAAGCATTAGGAGCAGCATCTCGCGTTGCATTTATTCCATGGACGCGCGGAAAAAGAGAGGGTGGTACGCGTAATGGGCACACTTAATCGCAATCAAGCGGCGCAATCAAGGCGGGCCAAAGCGAGTCGGGCTCGCTAAATAAAGTTATCCGAGGGTCCTTTTAAAGTCGGCCTTTTCGAGTCGAGGAGGAGAGTAGGTTTTCCGCGGACGACAGGTGCCATTAGTCCGCTCCGAACGGATGAAAATTGCCAAGCCCATAAACGATTCCGAAGCGGAGATCGGCCGTAGGGGAATCGAGGGGAGGCGGCCATACGTGACGACAACGAGCGACGATGCGTACAAATAATTCCGGACGAAGCCTTCCAGAATGGATTATAATCGTCCTTTCCGAAAATCGGGCTTTATTACGACGAGGAGAGAAAAATGCCCCAATCCACGCTCTCTCCTCGCCTCGTATTTATTTCGAACACGGGCGAAATTACGCCACGCGTTTGACCGGCGATTCAGAATTCTACCAACTTTAATATCCTTTCCACGAGGCTTGCTTTACGAGCGAGGTTAATTCCGAGATTCGATATGAGAAAACGGGCTACGTTTACTACGCGGAACTAATCCAGCCGGTCGTTTACCTACGCAGCTCCAACCAACGGCGATTAATAAATAATCGAGCGGCCGAGCCTCGAGGCGAGTTCAACGAATTGGCGGGGGAGGGAGGCGGGATGCGATCGCCATAATTCGGGGCGAGGGCAAATCTTGAAAATCTTCTTCCCGTTCGTGATCCATCGCGGCCACGCTTCTCTTCCTCGGGGCGCTGTGCCGGAGCTGGCGACCTCTCGACCCAGAAGTGGACGCCCGCAAGAACACCCGTGTGGATAATATATTCCGGGTGTATTCCAGCCAATTTTCGCGGGGCGGTGTTGCGTTGATTGCGGTCGTTCATCGCGGCTTCGCCTTCTCTCTCTCTCTCTCTCCCTCTCTCTTCCTTTCTCCTCCACGCCTTTGTCCTCTTCTCGTTCCTCCTGCCGGGACGCGAGGCTGCACAGCGCATCGCTGCGTTGCTCCCCGAGGTCTAATTTGCGCGCAGCGGGAGCGACACGAACTAATGCACGTTGCGCGCGCCGGGAGGGAACCCGTAGGATCTTTGTCTCGGCGCACTCCCGCGCTAACGCGCATCCATCATCGCGCGACCCTTCCGTCCTTCCGCCCTAGAAAGGACGCAAGGCTTCCAAGCTCTACTCCTTCTTCTCCTTTCTCGATTGCTACCACCGCCGGGTTTCGAACGTATCTCGAACGCGGGATTATCATCGATCCGACGAGATTAAACGAAACGAGTCGTCAAACCGGATGGATTAAAAAATTATTTCTCTTTCGAGAGACGAGGAGTTGCGAGATCTTTTTAGAAAGAAAAACTCGATTCGTTTGGTTTAGTTACGGAATCGTTTTGGGCATCGGATCCCCTCGAAGGCGAGGCTCGAAGAGGGATCGAAGAGAGTCGGAGCGGTTTAATAACGAAATTACTAGGGTTTTACACGGGGAATAATCGTGGAACAATCGCGGCCGTCCACCGAGAGGGGAACGATCGCCTCCTACCGAATCCTACGGCCACTTTTGCGGAACGAAGCAAGGAGTTTCAGAATTAGGCGGAGAGAGTAGATGGCTGCGAGGCAACCTACTACTATGTCGTGGACTTCGTCTTGCCTCTTTGAATTCTGACTCGCCGTGGTAGACAGCCACCTGACTCGGCCGGGCTCGAGGGTGCAATCATGCGCACGCGAGCCACGAAAACGCACCTCCAACCAATATTTCGGCTGCGGCCAAAATTCCACCTTCCAACTGCGCGCTACTTTAAAGGGCCAACATCGCCCAAGGATACCGCTCCGTTTCTCCAATACTCTCCGCCATTACGATATTCGACCAACGTAACGTAACGTTTCGAGCGTAATCTCGTATCGTAATCGGTATTTTTTTATTATATCGGTATTTTTTTATTATACCCAAAAATCTATATTCTTTTAAACATGGAAGAACACCGGTGCATGCATGCAGTTTCTTAGAATTTATCTCACGGTGGAGAAGGAGGAGAAGGACGGCTTTCCACGATTCCAATTCGAAGATTTTATCGAGCGAGGGGACAAAATATTCTCTCTATCTCTCTCTCTTTGTACGCGCAACGCACACGAGTTTCACCGCCTTTTACACCTGTGTGATACGTGTCGTCCACGTAATAAATATATCGAATTCACGCACGTTCGGCTCGATCGTTATCGTTATGATCTCACCGATGACTCTTGTCTTCGCAACGAGCAACGCGCACAGCTGCGACGATTATCGTACGACGACGCCCGTTCCAACGCTTCCACCGGAACTCCTCTCTCTCTCTCTCTCTCTCTCCAATTCTTTCTCGGTTAATTGACCGACGTCCGTGTCGATGCGCATTACGGAACACGTGTACCGCGGCGCATCTACCACTTTGAAAAATTCTGCCGATCGAAATGTTTGCACGTGTCGCCGAAAGAAACTAGGGGAGAGGGGGAGGGGAGAAAGGAAAGGAGGAGGAAGAAGAGAGGCGAAAGACGAAATTAAACGAATCGCGTTATCGGTATATAATTTGCAAGCAAAAAGGCTAATTACGAAATTGATAAAACCGATTCGTTTCCTCCCCCCGCTCCCCTCAACTTTATTCCCCGACGATGATGAAGCAGCTGCGATCGAAACGAGAGCGCAGGTTTGATCGATCGATCCGTGGATCGACGGATCGCGCATCGGAGAACAATATTCGGCCGTGTTGGCTGCGTATACGTACGCGATAAAGGCATTACACGGGGAGCCCGGCTCGCGGTAATTAATTACATCGTCCGAAAAGAAAATTAATTGACGCTCGACGCAGTAACAGCGGTTAATGCGCCACCAATTATTGATGATGCCGCAATAAATGCCGGTTGTCGGAACGGTGATTCATCCAAGATTAATAACCGATCCGCGGAGATCCGATTTTAATCTAAATGCTCCTCTAAACGGACCGCTTAATATCCGCTCTATTCTATATCAACCACCTGCCACCCTCTTTCCTTCGCAGCAACAACCTCACCCCGCTTCGTCTCGCGTGACAAGCGATACCTTCCGCATTTTCTATTCGTCCGAATTTTCTATTCGTCCGAATTTTCTATTCCTCGTCAGCTTGCCACGGAGAAAAAAGAATCGTGCGCACTCGATGAGGCGATGGAACGGAAACGAACACCCGCCCACGCCTCGTCCAACGCGTGTACGCCGCTAATTAATACGTGAAAGTGACACAGCCCGTGGGCAGAGATGCCGATAAACGGATAAACCTCGTTGATTGAGACTTTTTCTTTCCCAGAAAAATCGGTGAATAAAACCGCCACGAATGGGATCTATGCTTCCGTGTTGGGGGAGAGGGTTCTCTGTTCTTCCTTCCCTCGAAAGCCTCTCCAAATACTAGCCTTTGACGTTGATTCGTCGAGCAACGATGGCTGGAACGATGTCACGGCCCGAGAAGAGAGACGGCCGGTTCGTTTAACCAGGAAATGGAGACGTTCATTAAATATGCTTACGCTATGTACTTCATCACGCTCGGTCAAAGACCATCACTTTATTTTTCTCGGCCACGTACGGACACGTATGTGCAAAGTCTCGTTTCTATTGGCCAACTTTCGCTCGATTCTCTTTCGCGGGTTATTTATTGTTACGATAGGAATTTTCGAAATTCTAAACAACAACGTTTGTTCCCCTCTTCCTTGGGATCACTTTTCCCTACTATCTATAAAGATTCTCTTCGAGGTCATTTCGAGAGCAGAGGAGCGATTTAGAATCGAAAACCGAGTTTTGGAAAGTTTCGGACGGAGCTTAAGAGAGGAGGACGAGTCACTGTCGCGATCGTGACGAGTAATCCTCGGTGATGTACGAGCAAGGCACGCTTTCCTCGCAACGAGGTCAACTTTTACCGAGAAACTCAGATTCTGCCCCTATCCTATCCTATGAACAGGAGATCGTGCCGCTCGATCAAACACTTTTCTTTTCTTCTTCTTCTTCTTTACCGAGGCTGGAAAGAAGAAGGAGAAGAAGAAACGAATAGACGCTTTCTAGCCGATGGAATCCGTAAAAATCGTATCCTCGAATTCCTGAACGCGTGCTCCATCCGTAAGATATTTATCGATCGAACACCGTGTGAAAGATAAAAGAATTAATCCTCGAGCGTTACGCGAAATATTCGAATACACAGCGAACCGATAAAGCCTCGTTCTTGACGAGCGAATACAGAAAGCTACTCTTCCCCGAGCGGTAATGAATAATAACTCCAAGTTGGATTGAAAATTATTGCGCGGAAGCTATAAATACTCCCCGCCTTTTTCTCCTCCGTCTATCGAGCAAGCAACGTTCCAATCTTCAACGAACCCTCGACAACGAAACTCGAGAATTCGTTCTTAGATTATCCTGATTTTTCGAAATCGCAATTCAATTTGCCATGCTCTCTCTCTCTCTCTCTCTCTCTCAGTCAGAATTCGATTTGTCGAAGAAAGGAAGACGGACCTGGAGGCGCGATTTTCACGCGAGTGCGTGCACGCTTGCCAGCCACCCGTGTTTCTTCTTGCCTTTTAGGTGTTGCGGGCAGGCCTAAGGTACGAGAGGCCAGGGCTGCGGTTCGCCGCAGTATCCAATAGTTAGGAGCGCGTCATTACGTCGAATCGATATCGAAAGTTTCGATATCGGCTGGGAAGATCGGGATGCGGGATGATCGAAAGCGTGGTAAGGGAAAGGACGCACGGATCGGAAGACGTCCGTCCAGAGATGTTCGCGTGATTATCTGCCCACACCATCCCTGTATTCCCTTATCCCCGCCAAGGTTATTGGTTTTGGATCCGAGAGCCGCCATTAAAACCGCTTTCCACCCCTCGCCCCCTCTTCGCCTGTCCGCGTAATAGAATACGAGATAAGGCGGGAAACAACGAGCTCGCTGTCGGAACAGCGACTCGATCGCTCGCCCCGCAGATTGCTCCATCCGCCTCGATGAACGATCGTTAAGCGCCGCCGGATCGCCTCGATGAACGACAAATAACGCAAAAAGGGAACGTTAAGGCTCGCCTCTCGAAGATGAAGATACGATAGAGCTTCCAAGAGGGACGAGAACGAGGCGATTAACGTATAAAGGCTGGCGCTCTGTATGGCTTCCATAAACATATCCAATCCTCCGCCCTTCCTTTTCTCACGGAGATTTCATCGAGTCCGTTTACACAATCTCTCTCGAAAAACTCGACCAAGGGGAGGAGGAGTTTTGGAGGAGGTGGACCAGTCCTATTTTTCATACAGTTGGTTTATAGATCGAAACCCTGGCTACGATGAAAACGACCAACGCTTAATTACTCAATACTCGTTACGCTCACCCGACAACCGAAAACGTTTTAAATCGGGGTTTAATCGGATGGATCTCGCGGAGGGAGGGGAGGCGAAATTCGATGAAGATCCCACGTACGGGTTTGCGATACGGACGGCGAGCAAGTGGGCGGAATGTTGACCGGCCGTATCGAATCGAGATGCGTATATACGGGTCCCGAGATCCTATCGAGATGACGCACTGCGTACGCACCTGATATCGTGCGTACGCGAGACACGGCCGGGTTTATTTTAGAAGGCACGAAACTGGCCTGTCCAGTTCGATCTCCACCGGAGATGTCTCTGCCTTTTAATCACCCCAGCCTTCTCTTCGCCTCCACGGAACCGTACGTTGTATCGCCAATTTTCTCGCCTGCTTGGCCTATGGTGCGAAAGGAAAGAACGACGGAGATAATTATTCGAAGAAAGAGAAGAAAGAGTTGTGGAGGGAGATATACAAGCGAGATCGAAGTGTATTTCCCCGTTACGCGTGGATATATATATATATATATATATATTATTCGTCATTGAAATTTGCTTCCAAGTTAAAGAACGACGTAAATATTTTCTGATTTATAACCTATCAAATTGTCATAAATCTCTCTCTCCAAGGTATCCACGCTACTTTATATTTCATTTTCGCAACGAGTGGATGCTATTCGTCATTCGTTCGGTTTTAATCTGGCACGCATCGATCACTGGCAACGTTGTGCGTACGAATCGAAGTGACGTTAGAAGAAAGAAAAAAAGAGAGAGGGAGGGGGGGGAGGGGGGGAAGAAAGAAGTCGGGAGAAAAGTGAAATATCGTAACGATATTTTTATCTGAAACGAAATCGAGTGGAAACGCGTTGCGTTTAATAATCCGTGTTACCGTCTCGTCGGTCAGAACGTGGAAGGCGCGATAAGCTAGCTGCCATACGAGCGAGGAGTTCAGCTTTGCCGACTTTACGGTGCTTAGCGGCTGAATGAGTTACCGCGTGCTTCGAAGAAAGAGCAAGAAGGAGAAAACGCGAGAAGAATACTTCGTTTTGGACACGGCTGTAAACTCATCGGGAAGGAAATCAAGCGAATTCTATTTTAAGAGCGAAATTTTAACGGTCGATAGAAACGTGCCACGAGCGAGAGATTTCGATTCAACAGGTCGATTCCTTTCCTTCGGAACGCCAATTTTCAATCAGCCTGCCTTCGTTCTCGAGATTTAAGATTTACGCAGGCGTCTCTCGGAGATTTTCCTCTCTGAGAGTCGATGGAATTTTGTTATCCATCGATATAAAACGAGGAGAGGATTGAAAAAGTTTCTGGAAAAATTCTGGAAAAACATACGTCGCGAGTTGTTAACCGAAATGGTAATAACCGGGAAACGGGATGGAAGGAACGAAGTGTAGCAAGAGGGTCTCTGAGCAAATTACCGTATCAATCCCTGAAACGTATATACCACCGTATCGTTAATGGCAAGCTTATTACGTTCACCGATCCTTACGGTAACGCAAGCCGCGGCAAGAAGAAGGCGCGTATTAACATCGATAATTAGTTCGAGGAGAATGAAATTTAAACCGCGGGTCCGAACCGAGCGAAATTAGCCACGCTAATCTCTCGACCGTGGTTGCAAAACGATCCAATCTCCCGGTTGCGATTTCCATCGACAACGAAGAATTTCTTCCTAGATACGGGAAACGATATTGCGCTCCAAGATTTTCGATTCCGCTCGATTATTAATCGAGAACAACCGCAAAACACTCTTAACGTTTAACGCAAAAAGAAACCGATTAACGAACCGGGGGTATAAATAAGCCCGTTTCAAAAATGGATAGCTAATCTCCCATCTCTCGTAAGAATATCACGAGAGATGAAAAAAAAAAAAAAAAAAGGAAATTATTCCCTCGCTTCGAACGGGACAAGGTGTGATGGATTTACACGCATAGTCAACGTCTCTTGAGAATTCGCTTAAAAAGCGTATCGGGTAATTATGTTCGAAGCATCCTGTGAAAAAGAAAGAAAGAAAGAAAGAAAGCTACTCTACACTCGAGAAACGAGAGTAAATATCAATTTTAATAGGCCGGCCGACGTGCTTAGCTTTTTTTGCGCAGTTTCAACTTGGCGAGGAAAGTTAACAATGCGCCAAGTGGGGATCGCGCGAAAGGCGGAGAGCGAGGGATGATAAAGGATCGAGGAGGAAGCGGAGGATCGCTCGTTACCGAAACGAAGCAACGAACCGCTCGTAATCGAGAATAACTCGGATGAAAGCCGAAAGGAAGTCGGAGGGAACGCGTGCGTTACGTATCCCTCCGAAGAAACGGAGGTTGATTATTATTTACACCCGACAGGGGAACGTAAATTGCGAAGATGGTGGCAAAACATCAGAGGCGGAGAGTGAACGTTCCATCTATTCTCGCGTGACAGCGTGTTTTGATCAATTTTCGCGAGGAGGAATGTCGAGATTCTTTTTTTTTTTCTTTTTTTTTTTTTTAATCTCGATCGAAATTCATAATACTTTTCCTTATCTCTGGCCCCGTTTCAACCGTTCCACTGATTATTGGAGATATCGGTAATATTTTGTTACCCGCGAAATAATATACGTGCGTTTTATTTACAACCTGTAAATGATATTATCGGGTATCGACAGACGATAATTCGTTTATCCGGCGAAAGAATCCTTAGGCGACCCGCGTTAAGGGAGAAATGTGGCATTAATTTTCAAATTAATGGCGGATAATTCAACATCCACGCGATTAACTTTATCGCGAGGAGGAAGAAAACGAACGCGTTCGAGTGCTCGATCTAGTTTCCGATCCAATTCGGTCGTTTAATATAATTAGAAAAATTAGAAGAAACAAAATTCCATTCGACGGGGGAGGACAAATGTCTCGCAAATAACGGCTTCGATTAGAATACATCGAAGCAGAATATCACGACTGACCGATAATCCGCGAAACTTTTTGATTTCATCAAATTTCATTTACTTAAAAAAAAGAAAAAAGAAATCACGAGATTCCACGATTCTTAATTCATCATAAAACCTAAAATAATAAATGTTAATTGAAAACGGAAGCAACCCGATTTATCAAACTCTTTCTCGAATAAAATCTTAACGACCCGCGTTAAGTGGAAGAAGAGAGACTTTCCTAATCTCGAACACCGAGAGTAAGGTCCCGTATAAAAGGCAGGATGCGAGCTACCTTTAATACACTTGTTCAAGTTCGTAACTCTGCCGCTCGCATCCCTTTAATTCCCTCGTTAAGCCGATCCTCACGAGCTCTTCGGGATCGATCGTTTCGTAAACTAATCCGCGAGGGTTGTATTTCCGCGTGGCCATCCCCGGTGATATCGGTGAGCCCGATCGCATCGAATTTTATTTTTCTTGCCATCACGGTTTCCCCCGCTGATAAGCGCAGATCCCATCCAACGATAACCGCGTTGTTCTCGAGAAGAGGCGAGAGCCGACCACTCTCGACGATTCCTCTCTCCGAGGAGTAGTATCGAGGGATCGACTAAATATGGACTGTTTCCCGCGTAACAGTCGATGCCTCTTCCTCTCCGAGATTTAGTGAAACGCGCGCCTGTTTCGGCCAACGACGATGTTAAGCGACGGCAAACGACGTCGTTAAGTCCGCGAAATTACTCCGTAAAATCACGCCGAATCGCGGTAGTAACGTTAATCCTTATGCCTCCGGTAATCGGGCCTAATGCACTTCTCACTTTTCGATTCGTTATGCTAATTACGGCCAATATTGACGTAAATGAACTTGTAATAGTTACAACTATTACGATTAAAAAAAAAAAAAAAAAGAAGAAAAGAAAGAATCGTACGGGAACGGGGAGTGTTACACCTTTTTTTTGTTAGTCTCAATCCTTCCTCGATGTCCCATCACCATTACATTCCGAATATGTAAATATCTTCGAAATCCGTCGCGATCGATATTAAGTGAATCTTGTTTTCGCGAGTCGCAAGAGAAAACGGACGTTGCATTCGTCGTTACATTGTAACGGGCAAGAGTGGCCGTCACACAAGAGAGCCACCATCACGGGCTTCTATGCATCGTAATGTGGCGCTACGTTAAAAAACACGGATGTTTTTTCTTCTTTTTTCGTTTCTTTTTTTTTTTTTTTTTTTGACGCTCGTGTAAGAACGCGTCACAGTGGACGATTCATTATGCATAATATTCACCTGCTCGCGAGAGGGAAAGAGAAGGAAGGATCATCGATACGATACGCATACAAGCGACGAGTTGCCGAAGAGAAAAAGAGAAAGTGCCTACTTACCGAGAAGAGGGTGAGGGAAAAAAGAAGGAAAGAAGGATGACGATGATGAGGGAGCGGAGAGGAACGAATAAGCAAAATGCAAAGAGTTGTTGTATGTTGGCTATGTTATATACAACAAGCCAAACAGTCTTTTTAAAATTATCTCTACGAAATTACCACAATTCGATTGCAAATATCCTTTTTAAGATACGTGCACCTGTGTAGATTGTACATCTAAGACGTACAACACGACTTTTCTCATGTTAATCTTCCAATTAACTAATTGCCTCCATCTTTTGCTCTTCGATCAACTCGTGATACTCTTTAACGATCGCTCGTTTTATCCTTTCTTCGGATTCGTCCTTTTCGCTTCTTTTCCTTCTAATTCTTTTTTTTTTTTTTTTTTTTATTCGTCATTCAGAATGAATCTTTAAAGAGATATCTTTAAGAGAAGAAAATAACGAATGCGAGAATTTTTATTATAATGATACATTATTCCATAAGGAATTACTAAGGATTTCATTGTTCCTGCCGATATATTCAAGGGAAGAGCAGCCACATGTCGCATCGAGTGCGCATTTGACGATTTTATACTTTCGAGAAGGAAAAACAGTTTCCTGAATCGCATCGAACAGACGCATCGCGTTGGCCAAGGGACAATGGCCGATGAACAAAAGGCGTACGCGTAGCAGGTGCGCTTTGTATTTATACGTGAGACTGACGGTGATGAAACTATGAAATTCCAAAAAGTGGTTCCTTCACCGAAGAGTGAACACCGCTCGTTATTCCATCGTCCCGAGATCGGCCAATTGCAATCGTTCTATCGACGGATGAGCATCTGTCGATCTTAAGCTCAAGAAAGGATTACTATTCGACTCGTTTTTAAAAAAGATTCTACTCCACTATTTTCGTCGCGGATTTTCGAAAAAAAAGGAGCGGTCAAGTTGGAAAGGTTGCAGAGTGGTGACTCAAAGAGATCGTGGAGCAAAGATTTCTTTTTTTCTTTTTCTTTTTTTTTTTTTTGGAAAAATAAACAGGACGATCGTATCATCCTGAAAATGAAAAATTCTTTTGAAATAAACGTGATCTTGCGTCCGATCGATTAAACCGATTGGAAATGATTGCATTTAGGAAGCACGAAAGAGGAGAATTCATAGGAATCGGAAGATTATTAAGTATCGAGTTGGGTTAACGAACCAATCGTCTCGGAGGATGCGTCTCTTTCGCAACGTATTCTCCGAGCAGCACTGCCATTATTAATATTTCATACGGTTTATGGACCGTTGAGTGGCAGCGCCCGCTGTTCCTCGTCTTCCTTCTTTTCTTTCTCTCAACCTTCTTCCTTTTTCTCCTTTCCTCTCCAACTCTTCTCGTCGGGGCTCGTCAACTCGTCCCTTCCCCCTCCCCTCCCCTCCCCTCCCCCGTTCCCTTTCCTTTCGACATTGTCATTTATTCGCTCGTGTCGTTTACACGGACATACATTGTACAACGCGACACGCGCACAATTTTGTAGAATTTACGTAAATTCGTGGCAGATACGAATCTCGATCCCTCGTCGCAATCTGATCTAAAAGAAAGAATTTGCGAATTGTTTTGTTTTTTTTTCTCTCGTCCTCCTCGATTTATCTCTTTCTTTCTTTCTTTCTTTTCCTTTCTAATTTGTGTACTCGTTAAAGCGAGTAGAAATTCTGACACCGGTAATTTAACTGGTCTCGCGCGAAAATGATCTTTTTCGTTGCAACCACTGGCCACGATTATATTTACGGAATATTTTATCTCGTGCCCTGGATTGATTTCTTCATTTTAACACCTCGTTAATAATTCTATTGCTATTTTTTTCCTTCTATTTTTCCAAGATTAACACCATTACACCAGGCTACGTTCAGATACGACACTCGAGAAAGAAGGGATTATCGTATTGATACGTCGTATTCCGAGTCAAATTTTAATTGTATCTCTTCGATGCTTTCACGGATGAAGATCAAAGCGAAAAATTACGATTCCAACGACGATAAAGTTATTTTATCGCCTCGTTAGTTCAGCAATAGTTCGAATCTTGTCCCGTTTTCACGACGCGTAATTACGCGACTGGTAAAACTGACGAGATGAAAGACCGATTTCTTTCCACGCGTTACTCGATCGAAACGAGTTGATACGTCGATATAATCGTCCGCTTTTCTTTATCGATCTTTACATTACGTTCCTCCATTAACCCATCGCTGTATGTAATCCATAACGAATACATACCCGTACTATTCAACGATAAATGATTATATTTAAACCACAAGTATTTTCGTTGTTCGATCACTTTATACTTATATATATATATATATATATATATATATAAAATAGAAAGGAGACAAGATTCCTACTATTTCGGAATTTGCTCAACCGTAACTCGGAAGAACGGAGGGGGAGGAAATTAATCGAAGCGATATCGGGAATATACACGGTGTATC
This sequence comes from Apis laboriosa, assembly GCF_014066325.1. Lineage (NCBI taxonomy): Eukaryota > Metazoa > Arthropoda > Insecta > Hymenoptera > Apidae > Apis > Apis laboriosa. Next base: position 858,964 of record NW_025223399.1, on the reverse strand, counting down.
GTTTTATATCCGAAAAAAAAAAAAAACGCAAAAAAGGCGGGAGGAAAGTATCGCACGATAGGCGGGACGGAAGCCAACGGTTCGGGATCGCCTTTTACCGAACTTTTCTTCGCGGCGAGGGCCCTTCACTTCGAAGCGAACGCTCGACACCGAGGATAAATCGAACGTTATAACGATCATAAAGGACCCACTTTCACCCTGGCACGCCGGTTAATGCAAGTCACCCACGCGAACCCATTACAAAAAGGCCTTTTCCTCTTTCGCCGGTGTGGCAATCAACGAAAGAAAGGCGACCCTCGCTGCGAGCCCATTCAACCCGGCCGCGAGATTCGTGGCCGTGGCGTGATTAACGCGCGCCTCGGCCACCTTTAATGCCCACTTTGTACGTCATCATTCCGCTATTGGCCGGCCAAATCGGCCAGGGGACAAATGAGCGTTAAAATAAAATACACCATCATTATCACAAATCACAACGAGCGTGCAATTATATATTGGAAAGGATCGAGGAGGTATTTCGCATAGATCGAAAGGGATTGTGCGCTCTCGAGGATGCATCGATAATTTCGCGATTAGAATCGTCCGATTTTTATCCTTTCTGATTTTCAGAATTATCGTTAAATCAGAAATCTTGTCTACCTCCAATTAACTCGATACGTATTCGAAGCAAATGTACGAACTTAGCAAATTTTCCTGACAATTGCACCCAATATTATTGGGCTGTAATATCAATGATTCGATGTGATCTAACTGATTACACACACTTCTTCAATCGAAGAATATGTATATACACGTAACTTTTGTCGGAAAGATCGGAAAAAATTTCTTTTCATTCTCTCATCCAATATTCCTACTCCCTCGTAACCGAAAACGTACGAGTTCTTGCTCGCTTTAATAAATGGATTCGGACTGGCGAGGGAGGGGGATCGAGGAAGAAAGGGAGCAAAGGTAGTAACGACAAGAGGAGAAATCGATGCTCGCATCGATGCGTTCGAAGACACAGGGGGGAGAGGGCGGTTCGTCCCATTTACATCGAAGGCGGACCGCGGAATGGCAGTCGAAGGCACGAAGGCCGGCAGCGATAAATAACGTAACTCCGCCCAAAATATAAATTGAACGCTACCGGTGTGTGGTCCCGTGTGTGGTGCCTGTATACGCAGCCACCTATATTAAAACCATGCGATCACGCTCGCGTTATCAACAACCACGCGGTAAAGTTTACGCGGCAATATTAATTGTGCTCTCCGTTAAAAGGTGGATATCTAATATCCGCTACGTTTCCGTTCCACTATGTATTTGTTTTATCGATGTATCAAAACCGGAGTAATAAGAAAGTAAAATGCAAACGACGCGATTTTTATCGGATAGGCTCTTTTCGTAATAAAAGGAAAGTGCACGAGATTATACTCATCGTGCATATATCAATAGTTGGAGCGTGATTGATTATCTAAATTTTTAATTTTATTTTTTATGCATTATTTATCGTGATTCTTGTGTGTTCGAAGGAATAAAGTCGTTAAAAGTTTCCGCAAAAAGTACGTACGATAGTAAATAGAAGATCGAGGCATTTGATTAAATTTCTTTTTTAAAGTGTGATTGAATTGTGGATCTATCTGAAAGAGGTGGAGCTCTCGGCCGTGTTAAATGAAATGGGGCGTTTTTCAGAATTATTGAAACGAATGAACCGAATTGAATCGTCGTGTTTCTCGATACGACGTCGAAAGTAATTCTGTTTATCCGGAGATATATCCGTACAATTGGAGTTAATATAGTTCCCTTTGAAAAATCTCCTATATTCTTCGAAAGTGAAAAAAGTAACTGTTAAATGATACGCAAGGATGCATATTTGAAACTTGATATATGTAAAATATATATATACAGAATAAACTAGAGTATAAAGCAGAAAATAGTCCAGCAGTGGAATATTAAAATTTTATTGAAAATAGATAGAGTTTAAAGATTAAATTTCGATTCTCCCAGCTACGTAAAATTTTCCGTTGAAATAATAATAAACATTGTTATTCGTGGATTCAATCGATACGAGGGTTAAGCGAATCGGATATTGATTAAATTTTCGTTCCAACGAATGGATTTCCACCGTTCTTAAGTCAACGATCCATGACTTCCGTGGATACAGTAAATGGAGATAGCTACAGAGAGGAGAGATAGCCAAAGCGTTTTCGATCGATACGAGTTTGGCTCGGTTATTAGAAGTGGACGACGGAGCAACACAATAGGAAAACATTAAGACGTTCTGTCCAGACTTGTCGCGATCTTATCGTCTCGCCGTCTCGATTATCGCTCGTGAGATTTTTACGCGCGGCGCGAGAAAAACAATGATATATAGAATGGTAGCTTATTGCCAGGCTCGTAACTGGTTAAGCACAAAGAGACGAACTTGTTTTATGCGTGAACGTATCGGCCACGCTGCAATATAATTACTCGGTACACCTTTTGTTTGCGTCGCACTAGGTCGTTGTACGTAATACGCCACGCTTAATTTACGTGGGCGTAACATCGATAATATCATCGATAATGCCCCCGATAAAATATCGCGTCGACGTAAAATTAACTCTCTTTCTCTCTCTCTCTCTCTCGATTATCGAACACCCTAACGCGATGACGCATTTATATATATATATATATATATATATATATATATATATATTAAATTACATTCTATGGAATAATGGCTACACGGTAGATTAAATTCGAAATTGTGCAAATAAAAGTGACGTAAAAAAGAGAATCGGAGATGTACCCTCGATAACGATTGTCGACGGATGAAAAGGGGAGGAGAGAAAGGGACGCGATAAAGCGTCGATTGAATGGCATATTATCTTCTTTGTCACGGGGTAAAAATTACGAAACGCATACCGCTAACGAACATTTTTTGCGTCGGGGTCATAAGGTTCTAGACGACGGTGTTTCCACTGGCCTCATCGTACGAGGCAGCGGTGCAAGGCGGTCAAAGCCAATATTCTGCCTGCCAATAACCGTTTTCCAGCCTCTTTGTCCGCGACGATAGGTATATAGGTGCGCGTACACGGAACCCGTTTACGCGACGTGTTTACAACGTGGAAGTGATTCTCGAGTGATTTTACACGCTGCGAGAAATTCGCGCGGCCGACGCCCGGAACGAATTTACGAGTCTCCCATTCTTCGCCAGCCAACCCTCCTCCCCTCGCTCCCGCCTATTATTTCCCCGACACCGTCGGATTTCCCCTCGATTTCGCTCGTACGTAATGCCCGTGTGTACGCGTGTGTACGTGCATCGCGAGAAATACTGGTGGAAACCTGAAATCGTGCCGCGCCTTCGTCGATCCAGCCAGACGCCGATTAAACCAATCCAATCGATCAAATTTACAAGCACCACGATCTCGAGTGTATGCAAATATCCTTCAATCGATCGAGCATGGAATCTTGGAAATTTCGCAAATCTTGTATCTCGATACTCGGAATACTCGAATTTCGTTAAAAAGAATCTTTCTTTTATTCTTTTTTTTTTTTTTTTTTTTTCTTACTTGATTTAGATTTATACACACGTTAAAGTTGATACACCGATTTACAAATAGTATCAGTATCGGTATGGTTCGGTTCAATTAAGATCGGTGGCCTATCTATACAATTTAGAAACACATCGTTATCGAATCGTGACGGAGCGATAACGGATTCGCAACGTGGTAGCGGCGAACCATTAACTACCGTGCACCATTCGTCTCGACTACACCTTTCCCTATCTGCTTATACCACATGGCGTCGAGAAACACCGTCTCCGCGAAATGGAAAGGAATCGTAGGGGTAAAAAAAATTATCTACGAACGCGAGAAATGGGATCGGCAGAGAGGAGGAGAAAGAACAAGGAGAAAGGACAAGTTGAAAGAAGAACGGAAGAGAAAACCTTCGCTCGAGCGCTCGTTTTTTCGCTTTAATTACTTTGCCGGGTTATTAGTCCATGGATATGATGTATATATATATATATATTTGTTGGTGTACATAGTGTGTCCATGGCAACCGATAAGTGATTCGTATTAAGATCTCGCTGGGCGAGGTGATAAATTACACGGCAGCAAATATCTCGCGCGAAGCGCACGCGCAGTTTCGAGACTCGGGATCAAAGTAAAACTCAAAGGATCCAAGATAATTGGATAATCGAATTTGTACCGTTAGTCAGAAAATCATTCGGACGGAAAAGTGATTCGTTTTCAGGAGTCTCGTTACTCTGATTCGCGAGAGCAGAAGTTTGGAGTAGAATTTGAATCGTGACGGCTCGTGACCCGTGGCGACTCCGTCCGTCTTCTTCGAACGTGTAGCGCTTTTTCCCAATCCCCCTCCCCGATCAAACTGCGTCGAACGTTCTCTTCGTCGTCTTTTTTATTCGACGCTCTCCAACGAGCTTGGTCGCAAAGTTCGTGTTCCACCACGCGTTCCAAAGTGATTAATTATTCTTCGTGGTAAAAAGGAGGGAAACGAAATAAAAAAAAAAAAAGAAGAAAGAAGAAAGAAAGGAAGGAAGGAAAAATTAGTTGACCCGGTGCCCGCGAAACTCATTAATAAATTAATTATCGAGTCTATATATCGGTCGAGGTGAGATTGGTCACCTTGGCGAGCTATAAGAATGGAAGGAACGGCACGATGATTCGCCGTGGCAGGTGTACCGCGTCATAACTCGACGAGGTCTCGACCGGCAGGAGGTACCAGCAGATTACCCGGAGGAAGACATAAGCGGGCCGCCACTCTGCCTTTAACCACCGTCCACCGCCACCTGGTGCGAGAGCCTCCTATCCTATCGCGCTACGTCCACGGCCTGCGCTCAAAGTTGGCCAATATCGAGTAGTAGTTTTTTAAATACGCGATGCCGCGCGTTCAAGGCCTCGATCAATTAACGATCGCAAGCAATGAAGGCGGCGAGTGAAATACGAACCTACGGACGTTTCATACACGATTTATATTCAATATAATAATCACGATTATTGTATTCGTCAACTTACACGTGAAAGATACGATGGTTGCCGTCATTCGCGGGAAATATCGATCGATTAAAAGATAAATATTTGTAAAAAAAAAATAGGAATCGAATTGGCAAGTCGAAACGAAAATTCAATTGAAACGATTCATCGATGGTCGGGTGGAGAGCGTGGATCTTCTTCGCGATAAAAATCTATCGATCGAAGAAGAATTCGGCACGCGATGCGAAGCGTCATTCTCTCTCTTACGTAGGTGGCCCTGCCTAATGGATGCGTTTCAGGGGCGGAGTAGGCGAAGGTGCAAGCAAAGGTTTTCAATTTGGAGCACCTGCCGTCAAATTGTGGCCGAACATGATTGGGGCCGACCCGAAAGGGCGGAAGGAAATATCGGAATATCGACGAGACGCAAAAATCCTTGCACCTTACACCCTTTCTCGGCATCCTGCCACTCGGCCTAAAATCATAGTTTACGAGACGTCTCGCCGGAATCAATTAGGAATATCATTACCGTTCCAGTACGAGTACCGTCGTAACGAGCGAAACGAGCGAAATGTCGCGACGGATACGCTTTTCGAACGAAACTCGGGAACGCCAACTGATTTATAGAATCCTTAATCGAGAATTAAATATCGTGGCGCGTGCTTCGATTCGAAGGGAGGATTGATTTACGTCCGATAGACGCTTATTAAGTAGCGCCGTTGTCAATAGAAACACGGGTTGATTAACTCGGAGCAAGATTAGTGATCGAACGATTGGTAACGATATATATATATATATATATATATATATACATACATATGGTTCTTTGGCTACTTTCATTCCGCGTTCACACTGTAGCTGATCAGGACCACGCGAGTTGGATATTTAATTAACGGCAGCAAGCAAGCAAGCAAGCAAGCAAGCCAGGTTATGAAACCAGCTGCTTGCTCGAGTTTCGAGTAGCTGGAAGGGAGAATCCGGCGATGTGAAGCAGAGAGGGGAACGATGTTATCCCAATTTAAATTGCACCGTCACGTTATTATTGGGAAATTAATGAGAAGGACGGGATACTTTCTCCACGCGGCTACTTTTCCTCGGTCGAAGCCAATCGATCTTCCGATCGTTATTCCCGCGAGACTATCTCGTACGTACGTACGTACGTACGTACGTACGAATCTCGTGGCGAGTAGTAAGTAAGTAAGAATGTTTCGTAGTCGTTTTCTTCCAATGGGAATATAATTTTATAAACGAGTAAGTGCCAATAATATCGTAGTGTTTATTGTATCGTAAACTTTCATTTTTTTTATAACGTAAGATTTTTCCCTCCAGTAATTAGTTGGACAAACTATTAAAATAAAGATACTTCTTTTCCGTCCATAAAAGAGCGGACAGGACTTTCTTGACTACCCGATTAAACCGTTGAACGACCACTCAAGAGATCATTTCACAGTGCGATTTTCACCCGCTATAAAACGTCATGAACAACGTCGTGAATGCCCATTCTCTTCGGTCATTCTAATCGGAAGTTTCGCGCATAGATGACGGGCGATAACGGGCGATCCGCACGTAGCGTCCCGATTTCTTATGAAAAATCGAAAATGAAACTCGTCGTAAAGGACGACTTAACGGAACACCGATTCGGCTCGGTTCGGCGTATGGAACTCCTTCTATCGTCACGTGCGCGATGAGAAACCTTTATTTCTACTCCACGGTGAGGTGGAGTGGGGGGAGGGGGACATTAACGAGAGTCGGCTTGGCAGGATCGATAAGGGTGATTACATTGACTGTCGGACGGTTGAATGAATTCCGCGCGGCAATAAAGCCGTGTTAATACGGGTCTAACAGCTCGCTATTTTAATTAACGAGAATCGGCCGGCCTCGATGGATCCACGTAGCGGAGTGAAACGCGACTCGTGATCGCGCGAATATAAAGGTGCGCGCGTGGCCGTGCGTTTTAAGCCTTGGGGACGGACGCGCGCGAAAGAACGTGGATTACACGCGGTGACTGAGCGATCGTACGTTTTACCGAGGCCCATGAAAGTCGTCGTAGAGGAAAATTAACGACGTCGCATTCGATATACCGCCGTCTCCGCGAAATACATCCTCGATAATTTCATCTTAATCGCGGATAGAAACGTAAATACTGCTTCGAGGATCAAAAGTTAACTGCCGTTTAATGTTTTTTTCCCCCAGCTTGTAATCGGCCATTCCGAGCCAATCTTTACGTTCTACGAATGTTCACGACCGTCCGATGGATATTTTCTACCTCGATCGCTTTGCGTACACGTAACGTATGAAAATTCGAATTAATCGAATACCTAAGGATACCTCCCTTCGAACGGATATAATAATATCGACCACGTTTCCTTCTTCCCTTTTCTCCTTTTCTCCCAACGTATCGCGTCGGGCGCAATTAATCGGGCGAAGAGTGGGAGCGAGGAGGAGACGGAAGGAGAGGGAAGGTTGCCGCGTCGATGTTAACGTTTATTCGAGGGAACAACGTCCGATGTACGTTTCGGTCGGTCAACTTGAAAAGAGTCGTGCGGCGGAACGCGATGGCCGAGGTTGGCCGTAAATCGTGGAATCGCGGATGCATTCCTATCCTTGTATTCGGCCGGGATAAGGCTAGAATTTCCATAAGTCACTCGCCGCGTAGATCGAGCCTCATTCCTCGAATATTAACCGACGTCTCCTCCTCCCCTCGACGACAGCTATTATTTCATTCCAACGTTCCGATTTCGTTCCCCCACGAACGATCGACCAAACAATATTTATTTCCAAATCGACCGAACTATAATATAACCGAGAGATACAACCGTTCTCGATACGATTGGAAAACGATCGGTCCTCGCGTCGACTTTGAACGTCTTCGATCCTATATCCGTCCTAGCATCTGTCATCGATCGTTCTACATCGCTCGACGTTTGCCTTGCTCCTCCAAAAAAAAAAAAAACTAAACAAAAAAGAAAAGAAAAGAAAGGAAAACAAAAGAAACGTCAAATTTACGATGCTCGATGAGTGAATTATGTTTCACGACTACGCGTTTCCTTGTCCGCTCGTAATAAACAGGCAGAAGGTGTGGGAAGATGGTTTCGTAATCACCTCGAAATCCGCCCGATCGTTAGACGAGGGGAACGGTAGGAAGAATCACGGATCGTAAATGGCATGTGTCGGATACGATGCGTTCGTATCTACAAGGACAATGGGAGGAAAAATCCCATTGGTGTATGGTATGACGACGGTATTATAGGTGGCAGCTGGTAGTCGTCCACGCTTCGATGATATAAACGCGAGGGTAGAAACATTAAAGCCACCGAGAAGATCCTTCCTTCCTTCCTTCCTTCCTTCCTTCCTTCGTTTTACGAGGATTCGTGTTTTCGTGTAGTTAGCACAATGAAACGACAAACTGCAACGTTTGACCAACCACCTACGGTCGTTTGTCAAGCGAAAAGTGACCGTGTCCAAACATGGAAACTCCGCGAGGGTGGTCGGACGCGTTTACACCGTTTCCCTACAAAAGCCATTGTTGCGCACGACTAAAAACTACGATTTTTACGTACAACCCGTATTATGGGAGAGATTCATTTTATCCTCCACTCCGCAACTTGTTGAATCCCCGAACAAATATGTTGAAACGTCTACACCGAGTCTCGTGCAAATTACGAAGCGATCGATCATTTATTCTCGATTAAAAAAAAGGGAAAACTTGAGAAAGATATCCAAATAAATGCGATAGAAGAACCTATCTCTTAAATCTCTCTCTCTCTCTCTCTCTCTAGTAAATCATTTTTAACAATCGCGAAAGGTGTAATAATGTATCTTGCGTAGCGATAAAGTTTCCGTTTTCAGGGAGAAAGGATTGTTGAATTTGCGAGGGGGGTTTGGTTGAGAAACGAGGAAGAAAAAGTCAGGTTGTCGCGTTGGTGAGGAGTGGAGGCCTCCGGGCGAGATTGGAACGCTGTCATTCGTTTTCGGATGACAGCGGGCCGACTGCATAGTTCGATACGATCGGGTCAAGATCGGCTGGGAGCCAAGCAAAAGGCCGCTTGGCAGCCAAGAGCAAAACCGAAAGCGCAGCTGCAGCTGTGCGATCGGGGCCACCTCCTTCCCGCTTAGGTTGGCGCGTGCCATCCCCCTGCCCCCTATCTCCCCTTTTTTTACTCTCTTTCCCTCCCCAAGGGGCTCCAGGTAGGCAACGCGCTTGGTACGTTGCCGCACCACTCTTGCGTAACGTACGTTTCTGCGTACCTGCTAACAAGAGGAGCGCGCCCAACCGGTCGAAAGTAGGGTGCATTGTCACCGGGAACGAGCCCTTTAAACGAATCACGTTCGAATTCGTCGCCGAAAAATCCTTCGCCAACGAACGTTAACGAGAGACAGTTTCTGAACTCGATATAAACAGATGGAGGAGGGAAACGAAATTTGTTCCGAAAATTAAAGAGAAGAAGAGATTCCGATCTTTCCATTCTCCTCAACGTTTTCGATCCCGAAATTTATACGCGTAATGATTCTTTTTTTTTTTTTTTTTTTTCATCTTTCCTCCTAAAAGACTGCACACTCTTTCACGCGTGGATAGTAAAATCCCCGAGGCGGACGGGAGAAAAATCGACTCGTTCCACGCGTGTTCGAAGAGGTGCTCCGTCAACGGATTTCGACCAGCCGTGGGGACGCGTGCCAAAATCGGAAGTCTGCCGGGTCGAGACGCGACGAAGAAGAAAAAAAAAANAAAAAAAAAAAGAAGAAGAAGATGAAACGGCAGCGGAGCGAAACAGCTGAGACGCTTTGAATCGCGCCGCGTGTGCGTGTACCCAAGGCATTCGGCAACGGTTCAGCCTCGAATTCGGCGTATATAAAAGGATCTTGTCCTCCTTCCCCTTCCAACCATCTTTATATTATATTTCCCGTGCCTGACCGTGAGCAACCGGAATTTCGGTTGGGCTTACCCTCGCCGGTGAGATAAGTGACTACGAGGACGCGACGACCAAGGATGAGCGCTGATGTTCAACGATTTTTCGATGAATAAATTCGAAAAGCTCGAGCCCCTATTACCGATTAATCGTATTTCCTAAATACATCCACACTTGGAGATAGAATTGAATCTAGGAGGGGAGAAGATATAAAAGCTATATCCACCGATCAAATTTATCGGGAACGAGCGCTAACGAGAAGGAAAGGGGAGCAGGAAGAAGTGATACGGAAGAGGAGAAGATAAAAGGTTAGGTAGTATTTCGAAATACGTTCTCGCGGCCGGATAAGATACCACGTTTCGTTCGAGAGATTTAATTTGCGCCGCGCACAAGTGTCCGCAAGTTTAGTAATACTCTCTCTCTCTCTCTCTCTCTCTTACGACATTGTCTCTGGAATATGGAAATTGGTTTAATAGCGCGGTGATTCTTAGATGAGATAACGATCTAAGCGGATGAAAGCATAGCAGTAGAACGAGTTCTCGGTTTCTCTGCCCGCTTGAGAAAACTTGTAAACTCGAACAGATATAAGATCGATTTTTAATCCCGGTTACCAAACGGCATATCGAACGCGATCGAACAACACAGTGACAGACATCGGAGTTTTACACTTTGCCGATCGTCGATTGCGCAAAATCGTAATCGAAATGGTGTTCGACGTGCTGGAATGATGTTTCGTGTTCTCGAAAGGTGAACGCGTAGGGTTGTCCCCACACCTGGGGACAGCCGATCCTAATTGCCGGTAAAACCAGATATATACCTGGTCACCGGCGAAAAATACAACGGAGATTGATGGAGAGTCGCGTCTCTCCGGAGATCTCCACGCGGCGTTGGAAAGTCCCGGCCGAGATCCCCCCGTCAATCGCGCCCCGTATTTTCAGTTTGAATATCATTATCATACGAAATGAACCCGCTTCGAGGGACCTGCGTTTCATCTACCAAACAAATAAACGACCCTTTCCTCCCCCCCCTTTTTCTCTCTCCCTCTTCTCTTTCCATCCCGTATCCCGCTGCTTTCCCCTTTTGTGCCCTGTGCCACCACTCACTCGTTTCGAAAATCGATCGCGCAGGTACAAAGCAGATGCGCCCGAAACCCTTCCCTCGATGAAAGCTCGAGAGGAAACGTCTTGATTCTTTCCTCGGAACGATTCTCAACGGCAGGAACAGGTCCTCTCGCACGAGTGTTTCTCTTACAAAGAGGCATCGGCCTACATATTCGCCAGGAAATCCCTCGAGTGCAGGTGATTACCTTACGCTCTTCTACCATCATCTACCAGCCTCCCCGTGAATATATTTCACTCTTCTCTTCCTCTCTCCGGCTGAAAGGGTCGTTGTGATTTCGCCACTGATCGGAGGAGACTCGCGAAAAACGGGAATCGGTATATGAAAAATCGGTATATATTTCTCGTGACCTTCTTTTTTGATAATCAGAAAATTCATCCTAAGTTTTAACGAGGTTGCCACCACCTTCTACATATTCGTACCCATACGTACGTATATGTGCTTATCCTCCTTATCTCCTACTGTTTCGCCGTGTCCCGATCTTATCGCCTCCAATTTTACATATCATCCCCGCACCCTTATCCCCAACCCGATCTCGATTTATCGTAATTGCTTATACGGCCCGTTCACCAACAATAAATAAATACATTATCTCGGACGCGAACAGGAGCGCGTATACGCGCTATTTGATATTATACGCCCTAACGAGGGAGGATGGAGGAGGAAGAGAGAGAGAGAGAGACAGGGAGGATCGCGGACAGCACAATGTACGCTTCCTCGTGCGACGTTGCTCGTTTTGCCGCGAAACGAACACGGCCGTGCGCGCGCGCATACGTTACGGCCGTTTGCGAAATCCCATATCGTATATCGGGGCCGGCACCTTCGAAAAATTATCGGGCGCACGCGGCGTTACGGCGTTGAAGCCGCGCGGCGATATCCCGTTTATAACCGTCCAATCAGATCGGGATATTATCTCGGCAATATACAGCGTCGTGGCCGCCGATTGGAGCGAGCCCACGCACCGCAATCGTCTCATATGCATATCTGCACGCTTAATAGTTAATGGTCCGCCTCGTTGTAACGCTCTGCCGCAACGCCGCCCCCCTCCTCCAGCCACGCTTTCGCCCCCCTTCCCCTCAGCCGCGCCGCGATCGCGACCTCCCCCTCCTCCTCCGTCAACATCCACGACCGCCGCTCCAGATCGATGTAATCGGGGGTCCCCCCGTGGTTCGCTATCGGTGGACCACCGTGCCATCGCCATTAGCTTCATTACCCCGCTCCTTCGAGTCGAATCGCGGCGATAACGCCGGTGATCATCGCTTCGCCCGACTTTCTTTCCGCCTCCATCCGCTTAACGACCGATCCCCAATTCGCGCGGACGAATCGTTCGAATTAGTAGGGAGCGGGAGAGTCGATAATAATCGGTTACCAGGTTGCGCCTCGTGTACCCCGACACCCGTGATTCATCTTGTAAAAATGTCAAAATTCGCGTAGAATATCTAATATACTGTTGGCGATTCACCGGTCACTGATCTATCTTTGGTGTTTCTTGGCGAGGAAGTTTAAAAAAATACCAGGATTCACGCAGGAAAATTTCGAACGGAGGATCGATCGATCGGTATAATATAATGTGCCCGCCACGGATCCACAAATATCAGGAATGTCGTTCGATCGTTCGGAGGGAAGCGAAGGGAGAAGGAGTTGGAAAGCTTATTCTCCCTTTAGATCAAATTCATTCATCGATCGGATCCCTCCTTCTTCGATTCCTTTTTCGGTCGAGATCGATTCGAATCTCTCGATCTCTTCGGTGGCGAGGCGAAGAGGGGGAACAATTAACCGAGCCAAAGCCTCGACGCTATCCTGACGTTCGGTTGTGGCGCGTTGTGGCCTAATTTTAGCCCGATTCCCGACTTAGTAAAATATCTGCGAACACAATCGCCCGTCTCGGTGGCATCGCTCAACGTCCAACGTTACATGGCTCGATGGCTAGAACGCCTTCGTCCCTTGTCACCGATGAAACAGGTTAAGCGCGTTAAACGGGGACGGTTGCGTAAGGCTGAACCCTAAGTACATAACGGAGAAGAGGGGGATCTTCTTGGAACGGGCCGCCTTGGGTAAGGATGAAAGCGAAAGTAAATTCCGACCGATCGAAAAAATCGGCGGCCAGATCTATTACTCTTCGTTTTACAGAGAGAAAGAGAGAAAGAGAGCGAAAGGGATCGAGAGGAGAATGAAATTCGTGAATGAAATTTTTGGAATGGGCAGACGCGGTGAAACGGGGTTAAAATTTATCGGGGAATGCATTAGCGCGCCTCGTGGCCAGGGTGTAATTCCCCAGGGATATTCTCATTATTCTCGGGCAATTATAATCCCCGATGCACCGAGGAGCCGTGGCTATATTAATTCGCGGCCGACGCCGTCTGAGAATGTCTCTCGCGTATTAACTCGTGGGGCCAGTGGACTCGCGAACTCGCAAATTTTCGCCGATTAAAACGTCTTTTCTTTAATGTTCCGCCATTGGCCCGGCCAATTCCCCGAGGAACGATTTAAACGTACTTTCACCCCTCCTCGACCTTTTATCCATCTATTTCGCGGCTCAACCTCGTTCGGTCGTTAGCATCTCGTCGTGCGCCGTTAATTAATTTCATCGATGGATTGTAACGGGAATGGCGATTAAAATTAGCGACAAAACTCATCGAACGAGTTAATCGTCGGGAAGATAGATCATCGAGTTTGAGAAATCGATCCAAGATCGGTCCAAAGATTTGCATAATTTAGATAGTCGTTGGTGGTAATTCGATAATAAACGACGGGACCAGTTTTTACGGTGGTGATACGTCCGATCATAATGGGTTTACAAGTACGAGGATCACGGACGGACGATGTTCGATAACAAAAAGCCAATGGGACGTCCATTCGCGAGCCGCTTAATAAGACGCGTCACCGTCGTGCTCGAATCGTGATAAGATTCGCTCGTGGCCAACCAGCTGTAACAGGGGCGAGAAACAATTGGTAAAAATATTTACGCAAAATCGGAATCGATTCGTTGGTTTCGGTTACATACGATCGATCGATTCGATTGGATTTCTAGCCTCTCTCGCGCGTAATAGATCACTTGGGTAATGGATCGACTTGGGTAAGGATTCAGAGGATGTAACAAAGTGCGCGAGCAGTATTATAAATCTTCTCCAATTAACAAGGACGCGCAATTAACTGGCTACGATTGACATTGTGCGTAAACACTTCGTATTTGTCATCCATTTAGATGTACGATACGGTTGCGAATTCATCGAACTACAGTGTTGCATCCATCGCGGAAATCTAATCTGAAGATCTCCGTTATGAATTACAATCGACGAGCAGCAGACGATAGCCACAGGCTAGTCAGGGCTTTCGTGCCATTTTCTGTCAAGTGAGGAGGAACATTCATTCCTGCTTGGATAACGCGAACAGGATCTGGAACGCATCTCGAGTGTCGCCAGGACATTATCGTCCGTCCTTCGAGCGCTCGTGACTGCTGCCTACGCAACCGCGACTGCCGCCTGTTCAACCATCGAACGAACAGCCACTTTAATCGTGGAAGAAACCTGGTTTCAACGTTATCCCCCTCCTCTTCTTCTTCCTCTCTTTCTTTCCTTTTTTATCTGACAAATGAGCACTACGCCCTCTTCTCGTTAAACATCATTTTCATGCCGGACGAAAAATGTGCGCGCCAAATTGGCCGACCGTTCCCTACAGTCGTCCACGTTTAAACGTAATTAGTAATTCCGTTGAGTCGATCGAAAATTTTCACTTTCGAAAAAAAATTAAAAAAAGAAAATAAACGATGAATTTTTGTTACGCGAACGAGTTGTTAAATAAACGGCAGACAATATCGCATTGTTATATTTTGGATGTAATTGGACTCGTTTTTTTATTCTACTTTTCAGTGACGATTACATATATACGTACGTAGTAATTAATCATCGTAATCAAATTTCCGATAAAACTTTCCCCCTATATGAATACATCGACAAACAATATACGTGATAACGAAATCATCTTGATAAGAAAAATGCTACAAATTTTAAAATTGTTTTCGATCCTATCGTATTCTTTATACGTTGAAAAGATATACGTGAAAATAACGCGATAAATGGGAGTCACTGAGATTCGAAAAAAACCGATTAGGAAAAAGAAACGCACTCCGGAAGGTGCCTACTCCGAACTGTCGTCTTTAATGTTTTAACGAACCGTGCACGTTAAAATGATGTCGCGCACTAGCCGGGACTCGTATAATGCGATTGCACATGCTGCCGATGCACCGACTAGTAATATAGCGATACAGCCAGCCGTCGGCCGACGCGTACACCTTTGTCAGATGCATCCAACCATTCTCCAATGAGAGAACAGCGAAAGATCGTGCCGCGATTCAACGAACAAGATAGTTTGCGTTGTCGATCGAATCCCCTGATCCTGATTATATTAAAATTACCGCTCCACTTACGACACGTCCACCACTACCATGGAAATTTTCCGCTAACGCTTATTGCATTTCGGTGCCTACAGCGATTGGATCATTGGAATATTGGAAAAACACAGGATGTCTGCTTAGATATATTATTTTTTTTTTTTTTTTTTTTTTTTNTTTTTTTTATAGATAATCTCAATTATAAATATACGCAAATGAACCGAGCCACGAGTTGATCTTTGCCTAATGAGTGCACGACTCTTCTTCAACGTATCCCGACCAATTGGAAAATTATTCTAATTCGGCTTCGTTCGCATAAATTATCCCGTATATGCGACTGTTTATGAAATAAGTTATCAGATTATGGTGAGAAAGTAATATCCATACACGTGAATTTTATCATCGAATAAAGCTACGACTACGCAAACCTTGCGCCTAGTTCTTCATCAGTTTCCCGAAGGGTAAAGAGCTCGCGAGTAAGGAGTATTGGAAGAAATAATCTAGTGGGAAAGAACGTCGCCGATAGGTTGCAGGATACTCGGTGAACACGTATGGGGTACGTAGTGCCCGCGGATATTAGGTGGAAGGGAAAGGTTTGGTGTGCAGCGAGCGAGCGAGGGTCGATATTAATCTACATCCAACACCGCGGCGAGGGACGGCCAGGCATTCATCATCTTTATTTTAACCACACTACCGACCAGCCGGTATATCTGACTGCGATCTGCACTAATAACATTCGCGTTATGAATGGCGTGCGCGATCCCTGAAACACCGCGAGCATTAATTCGCTAGGCGAAAGCGTATCGAAAATTGCGAACGACCGACGATTGAAGCATTCCTCCATGCGTTGGGAATAGCAAACTTACTGCCAACCTACTACGATCGAAGAATTCCACGTTTTACGGAAGAAACAAGATTGACAAGATCTTTGGAAGAACTTGCATCGAGTTGAAAGAACGTTTTTTTCGAGCAAAGGAAGATGGGAATGATTAATGACAAATGGCTAATAAATGACAAGAAAGTAAAGAGAAGCAAATATGGACAAGAAAATTACGTGCGTAAACCTACTTTGGGAAGAAAGCAAAGATTTTTTTAAAAAACGAACACCTCGGTCGAAACTTCGAATACCAGGCCAGATTAGAAATATAGGATCGTTAAAAAGGAAACAGGTAAGCGCCAATTGCCTCGAATCGAGTCGATCTAGCAATCATTAATCTGCCGTTATCCGATAGATTCATCGACATTGATAGAAATTTCCGTAGGTCTATAGCGTGGACGTGTGAGCAAGAAAAAAAAAAAACAAATAGATTTTCTAAAGTTAGATTCATCACCATGGTGGAAATTAAAAATACAAAGATGCAATTATACATCGCATCAATCCTTCTATCATATTTAACAGGTAACGATCGACCGATTATTAGGGATCGTCATCATTTTGTATCTATCTATCTTGAACGAATGCAACGATATCATAACGATGATCCACGTAACACGTCACTAAGATTACTATACTATAGTTACACGAGAAAGGAGAAATACCGATATGGATGAGAGGAATAATCGAATTGGCTACTATCGTGGAAAAGAAACAGGAGGATTCGTCGACCCGTAGTCGACGAGAAAAGAACGACGCGTTACCGTGAAGAGGAAAAAAAAAATGGCAGGATAGAGTTGGAAAAGAAACAGCCTACCTTTGTGACAGAAAAGGAAAGAAAGATAGGGAGAAAGCGACAGAGAAAAAGAGAGCACATGCACAGTGGCGGTTGAACGCGCGCGCAGCTAAATTAGTCCGCAGAAAATCGCGCGATCTATTCTGCCCCGCGGGGCTTTCTTTCCTCGCAGCACCGTGTCCCGAAATAATTGGCAAAAGAAACCACTGGACTGCCTACCATTCCCGACGGACAATGTGAATTATTCGAGTTGGCGGCGTAGGGAGCAGCACGTATGTTACGTCGTCGCCGTCGTCCTCTCCTGTTGGCCGCGTACCGTGATGCGCCACGCCATGTCTAGAGCAAAACGAACAGACGCTATTGAGCAGCCGAGGAAAATCGCTTCCACGCTCTCCATTCAACCGAGAATGCATTAGGGCCCCTAGGGATGAGATGCGACACGCTAGTGGCCAGCAGGAAGCTGGTACGGTGCGCGCGAGTCGCGCTACTCGCGGAATAGAATAGCATGGAGCGCGTTGAACAAATCGAAAATAGCACGGTTCCTGACGATCGGACAAAATAGACCGTACACTGTGCAGCCTTCTCTGATCGGCGACGCGTGGCTAGTGTGCCGTGAGGGCGAAGAAAACGATTTACGATCACTCTTATCTATCGTAGAATGGAAACTAAATAAAAAAAAAAAAAAAATGGAATTTCTAATCGGTGAAATTCCGAAAAGAGAAGTCGACGTATTTTGTTCTTAGAAGAGGTTAGACCTGTTGCTTGAGATAAATCAATATGACGATGGAGGTATAAAGGTACGTGAAACGAAAAAATTAAAAGCGAAACGAAATAATAGATTGAGATGAAAAAAGAAGACTGAACATGAAGATAAGAACATGAAATGCTAATGGATACGAAACGACGCACGAAAGAATTCTTTTTCTAGCGATTCGGTAGAGTATTGTTTATGTATCACTTTGTTCGAATGTTCACGAAAGATAATTCATTCTATCTGATCACTGTATAAATAATAACAATCGCGTGTCACGTTTCCCTTTACCACTTTGTGTTTATATTTTGCTGTACGAATTACGAACTACGCTGTATTCGACGCAATTTACGTACGAGAAAAAAAATTATTATATAGCACTTTATAACATTCTATATACGTAATTGTTGAAATTAAAATTTATTATGCAATTATAGTAGAACATGACCTTAGAATTTAATGAACTTTTATCATCCACGTATAATATATGTATATTTGGAAGTATACGCATATAATTAATAAAAATAAATTCAAACATACCATTATGATGTCTCTTTGATGTATCTTTGACGAAACGACAAAATGTCGTGCTCTTAATTTTCATTGAATCCTATGAATTTCTCGAATGCTACTAAATGATGTCTTGAAATAACTACACACAAACTGTATTATTATTAATAATATATTTCACACACTGTACGATATTAATAAAGTCAAAATTCAAGGTAAAACTGCACAATCTAAATTTAATTTCACATTTCGACAAAACGACACAGAAAATTCAGAGGTATCGACTTCGACTGATCACATGATCATGCGCAGTATATATTAACGAAGTACAACTGCGCCATCCTATCGTAAACTTCGAAACAACAGGTGCCTATGACGTCACGGTATGTGTATTCCACTTTTCATTGGTTATAAACGATTGAAACTTTCTCTAATCTTTACCTTGATTGGTGAATTTTTAATACTAAATTGTCATAGCTTACATTCCGCAATAGCAGAAATAAACGTGCATAGTGAAATTTTTTCTTCGTGAAAGTGTAATCGTAAAGTAAATCGATTGTTAATGTTTGATGTCTGGTTTATATGATAAATAGTAATTATATCACATTCAGTCTTACTCTTAATTTTTGCAAAAGAGATAATTTAAATCAGACAAAAATAATTATGAAAATCGGAATATCATCATTTATACTTAAAAAATGAGGTTATCATCACGATGTTATATATATGATATTTAGATAGTCTATCGCGAATGAATCATGTTGGCTAATAATATGAAATTTAATCGATTACATCACACAATTATGCAATATTATTTTCTGCGATAATATTAAAGGTTAAACGTCACAATTATCTCTCCGATTTTTCGTGTTTCTCTATTTCGAAATTATAAATATTTATTACACACAGGTGTCTATGTTATATTTAATCGTATCATTACTGTCTATTGAACGAACTGTTACATAATTATGTTTATTAGTTTACTCGATTGGATGAGTGTTGTGCATTTTTTGTGATCATGGATCGAATTTTTTAACTAGAAATCAAACGCAATAATATAACACAGTTCGAGGATAACTTTTTGCGAGAGAAGAAAACGATTGAAATAGATCTTCTTACATTCCATACAGTCACATTGATCAGTTAATCATCCTGTCTTCGACGCAATTATTCCAAGTAAGTGGAAAATCGATTGAGAAAAATGCGTGCATCGTGATTCGATTTACTGTGTATCATAATCGTATATTATACGACTCGTTGCTACGATCTATGAAATACATCGTCAAAATTTTCGAGTATCAACCATCGATACGTATTCTATCCGTATCTCGCGTGTTTCGTATCATTGATTGGAATTAGATGTAATTCTTTAACCGTAATATAAAATGTAAACCGTTAGCAACGAGAAATTCTTCTTTGATAAGTTCAAACACGTTCGTAAACGTTTACATAATAAATATTTACTCGCATCGCCGCGTGCCGAATTATCGATACACCCACCGATTACCGTTTAATTTACGTGACGAGAGGCTTGTAACACCTATTTTATTACCTTGGCACTGATTACTCGACCAAGTGCCAAAGGTAATTATTCTTTCCCGAATCTAGTTTATCGAAGCTCGTTCCGATAAACCGCGTAATGGGGCCGACACTTTTCGATTTCAATATTTCTTCTCGAACATGTGAAATCTGAATTTGAAGAGATAATTACATACGAAGTAGTAAATGATATCCCATAAATTAGCTCGGGTTAATGGCATCTTGAGCCAATCAACGAGCATCTGCATTTTTATCGAATCATCAAAAACGTCGTGATTATATTATCGCAACTATTTCCAATCGAAAAAAGGAAAAATTTAAAATCGAGAACTCGGTGAATAAGCATACGTACGATCGTAAGTAAACTAGATATTAACGTAATTTCATTAAATTTTTTCTTCAATATACTTCTCGATACAGTGAATTTCATCATATGTATGTTTCTTTCCTGAGAAAAAAAAATAGTGTTTACTTTTCCATTTATTGGAACGCGAAATCATTCCCATTGATAACTAGAAACGGAGATTAAAATATCTCCGATTCGAGAACCGGATATCACGGAATTCCGCAACCAGAAGAAGATTGCCACGATAGTGGGGAATTTGAAGGTAAAACAACTATTACAGTTTAAGTATAGTACGAATTATCGCTAAAGCGGGAAGGTAGTAACTGTACATCGCACATCAATTCGCGTAACTTTATCGCTAACATTTGTCTTCGTGTTACTATTGTGGGACCAAACTACTGCTTGCACGGAGCAAGCGGATGGAAAATAACAGATGAAAATACGTTTGGTCTTGGACCGGAGGTGGGTAAATTAAATTCGCGCGAGATCGATGCCCCTTTTGATATTTTCCACTTGACAGCGTGTAATGGACTAAAAATACCTAAAAGTAAGTAAGAGTATTTTATCGAAACGTTGCGACGAGCCGTGTCGCCGAGTTCCGCGAAACGTTCCAAAAAACGTTAATCCTAGACGCGTTACTCCCCGCGATCCATTGATCGCGTGAAATTTATCACTGTGACAGGGAGCCGCAACGACTAAATGCCATAATTACGTTCGCAACGTGACGCGCCGTTTACACCGACTCAATTTTCGCGCGCTCGTGCCGATCTCTAAATCATAAACGATTTCAATGCCACGCTCAAATTCTAGGAGCCGTAGCACGCGCACCAAGACCGATCACCGGTGTAAATTGTGTTTTCTTAAGCGTGGTAGACGTCTCTTACAAAGGGTGCCACGGTGAAACGAGCATTAATCAAATCCATTGCGAGGCAGCCAGGGAGGGACACAAAGGACTAATTAAGATTTCTGCCACCGGCGGTCCCGCTAAAAACTAAGAACCGACGACCTTGCGCTCGTTATTTAGTGTTGATTTACGATTATTTTCAATGGGCCGCTCTATTATTTTCGCTCCCCTTCTGCTCGCCGCCTCATCTCATCGGCCATCCATCTCGATCCCCGTATTGGATTTTCGAATCGCTCACACGCGTTCCTTTACCTCCAAAGCAATTGGAAGGCATATTTTTCTAATCCTGGATAACGGTGCAACCGTTTCTCGAGATAACGCGCACGAAGAAGCCACTGTTATTGGTATCGTACGCCCGATACGGCACAGGCCGAGCGTGCATAATGCGTTAGTGCTAAATTTACGTTCTGGCGACGCGCATCTAGACGCACGTGGGAGGAGTCCACGCTCACCCTTTCTCTCTCTCTCTCTCTCTCTCTCTCCTCATCCGTGAGAGCCGCTCGTCTCATTTCCACCGGTTAACGTCTCTCTCTCTCTCTCTCTATTCTCCGCTCGATCTTGTCTTCTCGCCCCGCTTGCGCAAGCTGCCGACGGTGTTGCCACTTGACTGGCGATTTGTTACTCGCAACCATACGCGATGAATAATTGGCGGTGTCACGGTGCCTAGGTGTAAAACGCCGTTTCCACGTTCACGATGGGACGGAATCGTTTCCTGCACGGGGGCGTCCCCCGTCGCGTGTCACTTCCAAGACCGAGACGTCGAGGTTAATCAAGCGTCTTCGATAAACCGTGGCCGTGTGGTATGCGAATCTAATCGTACGAATCGCGCTAATGAATCACCGGTTTCCCTCGCATCGTCGTCGTTCTCGAACGAATCGGCTCTATAATCTTATTAGAACTGACTACACGGCCGATAAGGAATCGCGATTCAAAGTTGTCTCATTTGTTACCGATTATCCGGTCACGTTCTAATCGAACCATACTATATTCCTTCCATCGAATAAAGTTATCCACCCATTACCGTTTTTATCGAATCGCGAGTTGAAAAGCTCGTCTAATCGTTCCGTCCGCGACCTATCGGTTCGAAAAATCGGCAAAACCAGAATCGGCACCGTTCCCTCTTACGAACGATGGATAGTTACACGTGGTGGACGACGTCGAACGAGAGTTGAACGATAAGCCGACCGGATTATAATGTCCGTGTATCGAACGACGTGAATAAAATGGGAGAATGTTAGGCACCGCGCGGAGAGGGGAGAGGGGAAGGAACACAAACGGTTCGCGATACGGTGGATTCGCTTGTACGCGAGTTAATAACGGGAATAGAGCCGCGTGGAAGAAGAAGGGCCGACTGAGGTGGTAGCTGAAACGTCCACGAGTCATTAGTCGGGCAAATGGTGTTACGGTAGCCGGAGCACGTGGTATGAGGTATCCTGCTCTCTCCCGCGCTCGCGTCGACCGAGTCGCGTCGCAATCAGCTGGCTGTGAAAGCGGACGGAGAAATGCGCGGCCCATTAGGCGAACAACGACGGCCACTGTTCCTCGACGGAGGCGGCCGTTTCTCCTGATATCGTGGCCGATGCGACCGGCGTTGCAACGCTGACAGAAACGTGATTGGCGAACGGGTGCCGCGCGGTGGAGGTGGCCACGCTTCCATTCCGCGCGCTTCCGACGAAACTCATTCACGCGCTTTCAATGAGATGGCAGCGCGCTTCCCGCCTCCGATTCATGGAAACTGCTAACGAAAACCCTCCGTTATAAATAGAGAGGGACACGTTTCGTCGTACTTCGCCTTACTTTCGCTAGCAGGGAGGATACCAATGGCCGAATTATTTGTTGCTTAACGAGCGTCGTGTATTTCCGTCGGCAAACAGCTGCTTCAATTACGAATTATTAACGGGGCATTAAGCAGGGAATATAAGTTCATCTTTCGTAATCAACGTAGGAAAGTTGCAAGCAAGTTTTAAACGTACCAGCAAACTTATTACATTCCGTAAACAATGAAGAACCGCTCGAAAAAATATCCTGTTACACTACTAGAAACAGTTTACAGTTATTATTGAGCAAATATCCCAACGAGAGTATTCTCCTCGAATACGTCTCTTTCCTTTTCCGGTTCTCCCACGCGTCGAATCGTTCGCTCTCATCGCGATCAGTTCGTCAGGATGAACGCCGCACGGTCCGCGAGATCGACGAGAGAGAGACACGGCCGAGCGACAGGTGGTGTCCTCTCGATTCTAAGAGACCGGAACCAATTTCCCCTATATATATATATATATATATATATATATA
>NW_025223399.1:785119-835560 GCF_014066325.1 Apis laboriosa | reverse complement strand
TGGAATTTTCTCTCCAATCCCCTCTACGCACCCGCTCCCCACCAGCGATCGATGACAGGTTTGCGGTTGTCCTTATAATAGCTACGCGGCCACGCTGACACGTCGAGAAACCACCGTGTGCGCACCGAGAAGCGGGTAACTCGTCACCGCACACGGCGATCTATTTATGCGAGACGTCGCTCTCATACGCGAATCCTATTACCGGTGGCCGTAATGCACGCGTTTTCGCGGGATGCGCGCGCACGTTATATTCGTTATAACTCGGCTCACCACCGACCGCCACGCCACGACACGACCGATCGGTCGCGCGGGCAGGTGCTGGCGCGTTGTTGCGGCCGCAGGTGAGCCCGAGAGATGAGATGAGGCCGCGCAATGATCTCTGGCCACGAATTTATTGCCAACGAGGAGAAAGAAATACGCGGAAGTTACGGGAGCAAGGACGAAAACGGGAGCCCGGTTTTGATGTAGTGCTCGTAATTACGAGAGAGAGAGAGAGAGAGAGAGAGAGGGAGGGAGGGAGAGTCTTCGAGAGAAGGAAAGAACGAGGCGGCGCGAGCGAGATAAGGGAAATTGGGCGAGGATCGATCGATCGGGTATCGATGATGCCGCTAATTTGAAAATATGTACCGGATAATGTATGGACACTTGTTAAGAAATCGTAAATCAGTCCGCTCGGTATGAAATACGAATACGATCGATCGTATAATACGATCGACCGTCGCTTCTCTCGAAATTCGCACCGTTGCGCCATTGGCCGAGTGTTAATTGTATACGGGTCAGTGGTGTCGTTTAGAACGATTCGAAAAGCTATTGGATTTAAAGAATTGATTTAAATTGGAATTTTATACGGGCCGATCGATTAGCGAGTTTTTCAAGTTGTCAAGTAATATGTCGTGATAAATTATTTACTTTTTCTCGACGATGCAGTCTAGAATTGAGTCTAGAAGATGGTTATGGTTAATTATGATTCAATCAGATATATAAAGATCGAGCGTCGATTTTGATTTAATTATATAAAATAGGTGTTTTTAATCGATAACTATTTCCGTTACTTGAAAAATTGCAATCGCATTATTGGATTTTATAGCTCGGAAAATAAATCGTGGAAGCGGAAAAAAGTTAAGTAGCAAAAAAGCTCGCGGCTCGAGTTCGTCATCATCGTCACAGCTGCTCATTAGCCTAATGGAGAACTGCTGCGACGATATGCTACGCCCATTTCAAGCTGCACTAGTCTTTCGTTCAATCGTGTGTTTACATCATGCGATCGTGAAATTAACCGATCTTTTTCCAAAAAGAATTGGAAGTATAAACTTCGTAGAAGTAGAATTCGAAAAAATATAATTTAATCGTGGATAATCGTGCCGGATAAACGCCAACGTCATTTTCCAAAAAGAATTGAAGAAGAAGAACTTTCCAAAAGGAAGTATAAACTTCGTAGAGGTAGAATTCGAAAAAATATTATTTGACAATTTAATCGTGGATAATCATGCCGATAAACGCCAACGTCATTTTCCAAAAAGAATTGAAGAAGAAGAACTTTCCAAAAGGAAGTATAAACTTCATAGAGATAGAATTCGAAAAAATATTATTTGACAATTTAATCGTGGATAATCATGCCGATAAACGCTAACGTCATTTTCCAAAAAGAATTGAAGAAGAAGAACTTTCCAGAAGGAAGTATAAACTTCGTAGAGGTAGAATTCGAAAAAATATTATTTGACAATTTAATCGTGGATAATCGTGCCGGATGAACGCCGCAACACTTTTCAACTCATGGAAAACGTTATTTTCTCTCTCTCTCTGGAAAAAATGACAGATGGAAAATTTAGGGAAAAAAAAAGATCTTACATCATCGTAAAAGAATTCAACTAAAAAAAATATTCGTTTAAATAGTCGAGCGAGCGAAAATACAAAAGAGACAATGAGTCATAATTCCCTCCGTCCCGAATCCAACAAAGGCATCGTCCTCGTCAATGCAATCGTACGGTTGAATCATCCGCCACCTACACCTTCCACCGTCGAAGCCGATAAAGAAACGCGAGTCTCGCTAATTGTTGCGATGATGGATCGGTGGAAGAGAACGGGGGAATCTTTGTTCTCCCCCCCGGCGCACGATGAATTATGTTCGGTGGATGGTCGCGATAGGAATGCCAGCCGGCCAGCTCCGACACGGAATTCTTGTCGCGGGCAAGAAACGGATAAACTCGTTTCTCGTTAGATAACGGATAATCGACGCTGGTTTTCCCACTTGGTTAATGGTGCCGTGATGCGCCGTCACGGGTGAACCGAACGACAATGAAGACATCCGCACGATCCGGCTTAATCTCAATCTCCTCCCCTCCCCTATCCCATTCCCTTCTCTCGCGACACCTCGTAAACCCGTCGCGAAACGTTCGTCGATTCCCTCGCGATTCGAAGAATTATCTTCTTACGGAAAAAAAAAAAAAAAAGAAATCGAATATATCGGATACAGCGGGTTATTTATCGTCAACTTTTACCTAACTCATACTTATAATATACTATAATCGGTGGAGGAGGGGCTATTATTAATTCGCGGAAGGACAATGGAGATATCATTCCGCGGCAGGGGATCTCGCGCGGGGCGCAATAATAATTTATTAACGTCCCACGCGTAATGCGACGCGTTATCTCGCGTCCGCCCACGCGTTCGGCTACCTCTGCGCACCACTGCCACCCCTCGCTGACCGCCCCGCCCCGCCCCGCCCCGCCCCGACTCCGCCGGACGGCAGCCGATCGTGTCAGCCGCAATTGTCATTTATCGTCCCGACGATTTACGGTTCCGTTTACACGGAGCGCCGATACCAGGGCGTCCCCAACTTTCCAGCGATTCATCAGCGCGCGATCGCTCGTATATCCTCGCCCGCGACAGCCCACCACGCCGCTTTCTCCCCGCGTATCTCCGTCGCCACGGGTCGAGGTGCACCGCCCGCTACATCCTCCACGCGAAGACCTCCACCTTTTTCTTACCTCCTCTCTGCCGATGCCCGTCTCCAAAGTAGGTCGAAAAGGAATTTTAAACGGGAGAGTTCGAGTTAAACTCTCCTCCTTAACGCGTGGATACGATACTTATACGGGTAATATACGATCAGAGGTAAGCGAATGGCCGATAATTACCGGTTGACAATCGAGCCTTGTAATCGAGTTGCAGCGAAATCATCCGGAGAGGCCTCCTCGTTCCCGTTTTCACGTAAGGTAGAGTATCACCGTGTTTGAGCAAGGAAAAGAAGGACCTCGATTGTCAAACGCTTTCTAATCGCGTTCAACGGCGAGCTGGTCCTCGAGAATCGAGAATAATGGCGATCGAAAGTGGTGGAAGGAAAGAGAGAAGCGGAGGAGAGTTGTGAGAGAGTCGGAGGGAAAAGGAATTCGGGGCAACTTTTCTCGGATTCCGGTTGTGTGTCGTAATTGTTCAATTCTCCGCGAGGGGAACGCAGTGCAACGCAAAGGGTCAGATGAAAGGCGACAGATAGGGCTTCCACGCGGCGGTGGTGATGGTGGTGGTGGTAGTAGTTTCGAGGGGGAAAAAGGAGAAGCTCGAAAATGCACGTAGGCAGATGCCTCATTAACGAACCGCGGCCAGGTAACCAGCGGCTGGTTACGAGTGAGCATTTACACGTGGCAACCTGTTACACGGATATTATGGCAATCCTTATCTACGGCTGGCATGCGGTCCAACAATCTTCCAACACGCTTCGCAACACAACTCTGCACCGGGATAACGATTTTAAGAATCAAACTTGTAAACGTCGCAAGAGGATCTATGATCGGTAAGATATTATCTCTTAAAATTACCACTCGCGCTTAACGTAACAGCGGTCAAATTCAATTCGAAACGATAATCCGTCGTCGTTTCCAGAAGTTTTCCCGCGTTTTTAACGCGCGTATTCTCCCGTGTCAACAAGACGAAGTGTCGAAAACACGTGGGAAAGAAAGAAAAAGGGAGAAAGAAATTCTTAGGAAGTTCGAAACCCACGCTCGATGCAAGCGTTCTTCCGTCTTCCGTCGGCGCAACGAAGGAAGGGAGGAGCCACACCGTGACCCAGAACCGTGAATCACATCGCGAGAAACTCGAAGATCTTGCTCGAGGAGCAACGAGTTTATCCGCGACGATCTCGGAGTAACCTCGATGAGTTTCAACAAGCGTAGCTGGTCCCTGCTCACAGCGTGCGGCCGTATAATCACACCTGATTTTTCTTACCCGAAGAATTAAGAGCAGGGACGACGACCACGTGTTCCATGGAAGCGATACCCTTCGGCACGTAGCAAAGGGGCCGACGGCGAGGGTGTCGAAACGCTCGTTACTCGGCGAGTGCAAAGGGCCGTGAGTAAGTTCAACGACCAACCGGATTCACGATCCCATTCCGGATCCCCCTCGTATCAGATTCTGGGAAGACTCGTTCCGAGTCGTCCTTACGATCGCCGTGAAAATCTGTTACGAATTCCACCTTTTCTCACGCTGCAACGCTCCTCGCCCTGGAACGAATACTCACTCGAATATCGACTCGACTTTGACTTCGACGAAGGCTGGCGTCGCGAAATCTAGACAACTCTCGTATAAATTGATTCGTTAATTGGTCGGAAATTAGGTGGAATCGCGAATCGGTGGCCAAGGATAGCGCGGAGTAAATTCATTTTCTCTTGGAACGGAATTGGGAAGGATCCGCGTACGCCCCCGCGAGGGAATTGGGAGAGGTCTCTCTCTCTCTCTCTCTTCCTCTCGACGAGGGGCTGCCGTTCATCGGTCACGTCTTAATCGACGCTTGCCTCTCCGACAGTCGCGCGGTCGGGGGTCCGAGCGTGGAACGTAACCGAATCGTTGGCCCCTGCCACTTTCGTCGAATGGGCCGAACGAGAAAGGGGGAGAGAGGGAGAGAGAGAGAGAGAGAGAGAGAGAAAGGTATTTAAGAAACGGTCGGAAACGCGGGCCAGGGCAAAGGGCAAGGCCCATCCTCGCTCGTTCTACACGGATCGGCCATCAGCGGCCGAGCTGATGGAGAAAGCGGGTACGCGACTACGACCACCTGTGTGCGTTTCGATCAGACCGGTCTTCTAATTGACAGGATCGGTCGTTGCAGGGATGGGGGAGGTAATTGGCAACGGTGGACGCGGGGATTAATCGGCGATCGAAGCCGCGATAAATCAATTCACCACGTTTTCTTTCGTTCGCCTCGATTTGGATTTCAAGACGAATAGCCCACGGAATAATTCTAACGGCAGATGCGCGATCACCGTGACCAATCGGTTCGATCCATCGATCCCGCTTTTGCTCAATTAATTAATTCCGAATAATTAATGGATTTATTTGTCCGAACGAGAGGTGCAAGTAATAAACATCACGCGGAATACTTCTACATAAGATCGATCTCGAGCTCCCGAGAGCCAAGTATTGTATATTCAGTGGATTCTTCTGTGGATCGCGGAGCAAGGAAGGAAGTGGTGGCGAACGAGCCACGGTCGTATATTTCCTCGGCGGATAAGCGTGGGCCCGATTCTGGAACCCACTTATCTGCTGCACCGCACCGCCTCGTATTATTTAATTAACGAATACTCGATCGGCGCCGATCGACACACGCGGCGATAACTGTTATTACGATTTTTACACGCACGGGTGCCGGGGAATACGTGTCCCCGCGATATCCCCGCGATAACTCGTGCGACGTAGAAATGGAATCGTGGGACCCACTTAAGATCCTCCTCCTCCTCCTCCTTCCAGAGAGATCTCCAGAGAGAGAGAGAGAGAGAGAGGATGAACGGGCCGACCTAATGATTCCCCGAACTCGATTTTCCATTGCTTTCCCTTCGAGGAGCGTCGAAGCCGGTTGCGGTCCGCGATCGTTTTAGAAGGAACCGCTAATCGGTGAGAAGTGTCAGTTCGTAAAAGCTGGCCGAGGAACGAGCCAGCTTAATGGCGTGACTTCTCTCGTTATCTGACTGGAAGACATTTCAATTACCCGGCTTGACAGCGAGAGGTTTCGAGAAGGTAGTCCATCTCGCCGCTACTTTGTACAGGAGAGGGAGGAGGAATCTTAAGTGGATTAAAATTAATTTTAAAATCGTATACGATTCCAGACGGAGGGAAGGGGGGGGGGAATCTTCGCGTATTATATCATGTTTCGAAGACGAAATAAAAATATGAGAGATATTCTCGTTAAAAAATCCCTATTACAGTTAACGATTACAGTTTCCTAGATATTAGCCCTTCATCGAAGGAAGATTGTAGCAACTTGGAGGAACGTGTGTTCCAAGTTAGACGTGCGTGTACGCGACCGGACGACTTTTATTAACGATCCGGTGGACGTTGAGAATTCGTACCCGCGGAGTGATTCATTACGAATCCATCCACCGTCCGGACGTGTTCCTCGAGAATCATCGATATTCCCTTTCCTTCGCCTTCGTTTCGCCCCGGTGAAATAATAACAATAATAATAATCGATAGTCGGAGGGGGCGGGGCGGAAGGGTGCCGCCCGCGCGCGACCCGCGTTAATTACACGCGACCATTAGCATTTAAATCGTTTTTTAATTGCGAGTACCGCCGCTATCTCGGACATTTCGTACCTACAGGAGGGATTTCGAGTAGCGTACACCCGTCCTCTCTCTCTCTCTCTCTCGAAACCGGCCATCGCTCCATTATTTATGATTCGCTACGAGATATTAAGCACCGTGGGACCCCTTCGGCCGCTTCGAAGAAACTAATCCTCCTCCAAGTGTCGCCTTCCTCTTCCCATCCTCCCTCCCTTCCTTTCTCTCTCCGTCTCCTTCAAACGTACCGCCTGGCCGCGTAGCAAGACCTTGATGACAAATTCAAGTATCCCGGATAGAGTCGGCAGGTGTTTTAAAAACGCGCCTCCACGAGATTCGACATTCCCCGGTGAACTTTCGAAACTCGTATACGATGATGTAACCTCGGGCGTATAATACGCTCGTTTTTATTCATGTATTCTAACGAGCGGGTTAAGGTCGAGAGACCATCCGAACTGACCATTTCGCGTGTATATATATACATTTATAAAACCGCGTGCAAAACGTGCGGTCGTTAAAAACTTCGATGGCAAAGATGATACGATATTTCTATATACTCTTTCCATCAGCCCGATTTCGAGGGATACATTGATGCGCCGGATGGCGTTTCCGTTTGCCATTGTTACGAGATCGAGGAGGAAAGGTTGAGGAAAACGGATGCAGAAAAGGAGAAAGAGGGAGGAAATAGTCGGTATCGGGCACGATCGGGCGCACGTGCGAATTTCGAGGAGGAGGCCGAGGTTGAAAATTCCGGATCGCCACGTATTTGCGGCTTATAAATCAACCACGTTTCAACGATCAGGTTGTAGCGCGTTCGTTGTGAAGGGGCGTACGTGCGTAACGATCGATGGATTTTCTCCAACGACTAATTAATAGCCAACGAGCAAAGCGTCCGCGCGTTTCTTGCGGGCAGCGCCTATTATCCGGGGCTCGGCACGGATTAACGCGTGCGAACTTTTTGCCAGCTCCGCCTCGACGGCCAATCCCTTTCACCCGTATCGATTAACCGCACCTGTCACTCTTTCCGTAATTCAGAGGAGTGTCTCGTCCTCTCGCGTCCATCGTCGGAGCGGAAGATCTATAGTCCGCGATGAGACGCTTCCTCTTTTTTCTTTCTTTTTTTTGAAATCCTTTTCTTTTTCTTTTTCTTTTTCTTTTTCTTTTTCTTTTTCTTTTTCTTTTTCTTTTTTTTTTTTGCGACATAAACGCACGAGACGCACGGTTTCGCGCCATTGATTTCTAGCCGATTGTAATCGGCCAATTGCCTTTCTTTATTTGAAATTACGAGCGAAATCGAGCGTTTTTTATTTATAGGGACATGTAAAGATCTTTCAGCGACTGAAAATTGTAAAATAAAATCTTGGATAATTTTTCTCCGCTCCATTTTTCTAATATATATATATATATTTTCTCTTCCGTGTTTTCGTTCTCGAAGGAAAAATTTAATTCCCAATTTAAATTTCCGCGCGCTGATAAGAGGCACGCTCGTTCCGCCAATTATCACGCGGCGGAACGACCGACTGAAAAATCGCTATAATGAAATTCGTTCTAAACTCGAATGAGATTCGTCACACTTTGATGCACTAAATTAGTAATAAAATTTCGTTCCAACGATTCGCGAGCGATCGAATATTAAATCGAGTATCTTCCATTATAGTTATCTTCCATTATATCGATGATAATTCGTCGTTACACTCGAGGAATTATATAATATTTCTCTCGAATTACCTCTTCCTTCTTTCCTCCCTCGATTAATTTCGGACGAGTTGCGATAAATATACACTGGCGTTTAACTCGCGATTTTCATAGTTAAGACGAATTACACCCGAGATAAATTCAGTTGCTACAGGAGTAACTCCATCGAGATCGTCGCTACGTAAATATCCTTGTCCGGGGGGACAAACAATCCCTCCGTGGTGGAAGGGAGGAGGGAAAAAACGAAGGAGAACGAAGGAAGAGGAGACGTGGCGGCGGATGGAAAAATAGGGACGCGGAGGAATTAGAATCGGAGGAAACCACAGTGTTGGATGGGACGGGAGCAAAAAGGGTGGGCGGACGCGATTGCCCGCGGAGGATCTAGATCACCGGTGAAATGATGAAAAGTCGGGGGAACAGGGGGCTGTGCGAAGCTGGAAGCGGAATCGAGTCGATCGAATCTCGGAGAAGATGCAAGAAGAAGCTGCATCGCGTCGCATCGGGTGATAAAATAAGGGGTACGATCGAAGAGGAAGAAACGATTGTATAGAAAAGCCGTGAACTGGTAAAAATTCGAGCCTCGAATGAATATTCGAATACATCATCGAATCATCTTAGCGCGATTTCAGAGCGTAATTCGTCGATTAATAGGACACGTACGTCCTGTAAACCTTAAACCAGAAAATTATTTATTTACGCATTGTTGTTTTAATGATTTAAATAAATTTATGATTATAAATATTTGATAAAATAATAATTCAAATCAAAATGTGGTATATTTTAAGATTTAAAATGAGTTTCGATAAATTAAATTATTGGATAATTTATTTTAATATAAATTTGAAAAAGGATTTAAAAGTAAATCAAAGCAATTTCTTAAATTGAAGATAGTTCTGAAAATCAATGGAAAATATCTTGTTTGTATCCGTATACATACACAAAGTGCTATTTATATTCGTGAAAAATTACGAGATATAATTTAGGAGAGTAAAATATACGTACGATGAAATTCTCCTTTTGTTGCCGGCCTTGTTGCAAAGTCTCTGATAATGGGAAGGGGGGTCAGGTTACGCGAGATAATCGCGATATTTACACGACGTGTGATTATCAATCAGACTCTCGAGCCACCTCTCGAGGAGATGCTCGTTTTTCCCCCGTGGTTTCCGAACGGTTGTATAAACAGAGGCCAAGCGTGGCGGATAAACGGAGGCAATTACGAGAGCGCAACGAAGTACGTAACGAACGGTTGAGTGAACGATTGGCCAGGACTCATCGATCGGAGGACGATTGTCGTGCGTTCTTGATCGCGCTATTTGCGCGACAGGATTATCGTGTCTCTCCTCCTTCGTCTCGCGAAACATTCGAAACCGAAGACAGGGCGCGTATGAACGATCGAACTTTGCACGTCGGAGGAGGAACGAAGGAGGAGGAGTTGGCCATTAAATCGAGGGCGCGATATTTGCGAGGGCCAGGGAACGGACGTTGAAAAGGACTAGATGTACGGGACAATGACGGTCGAAAGAAAGAAGCACGTTCTTCGATCGACGTTCCCTCGATTATCGTGCCAGAAGACTGGAGATACTATTAAAACGCGCGGCCTCCGCCGTACACCTGTTCTCTCTCTATCCGGCTTCGTTAAATTCGTTATTTCGCAATCCGCACGCGCCTTTCCCGCGGCGCCGCGCGGACGCACGTGCGTCGATGCCGCAACGAAAGCCCCGCCGTTCTACGCAACGTCGTCGCGGATAATCAACGGCAGGATACGAATACCTCGGAGCCGGGAAAAAAGCGGCCGATAGCTATCTCTCGGCCGGCTAAATTGAGGCAATTTTCTGTTGAGACCGGAGCGAATAGACGGTTTTATCGGGATTAATATTTCACCCGACTCGTTTCTTCTCCCTTCTTTTCCTCTCCGTCCTTTCTTCCTCCCCACCCTCCCTTCCCCCTTCTCAGATCTAATCACCGATCTTGTCACCGCCACCAATTAATTATCCATCTCGATTCAACACCGCTCTCTCGACCCTTTCGCTAAACGTTCCAATTACACGCTGGATACGATTTGTCCACCGATCTCACATCTCGTTTCTTCTTCGTTCCATCTTCGGTAATTACCTATACGATTTCGTCGAATTTCGTAGGAATCTCTCTCGGATCCTCTCACTTCCACCTCGATCTCGAGTAATTCTTCCACGTCATTCTCCATCTATATCTAACGATATCCATCCACCGTCGTCGTTTCGAATTGAATTTCCGTTCGTCACCGGTCGCCGCAACCGATCGCCCCTTAAATTTACAAATAAACGAGTCCCAGTTCCACCGCACATTATTCCTTTGTTCCAATGCTCCTGGGAGATTCTTCCCGTCCGTGAGTTTGATCTCGCGATCAAGGACGCGATCGCCACCCCTCCGCCGCGCAAATCGGCGGGGGACGATTGAGAATAGAAGCTGGAAGCGAGGAGGAGGAGGATATAGTTTCGATATCCTCGGAGAACGGAAAAGAGAACGGGTGTTCCGTTAATAAAGGAGAGGGATCTCCGTTGCAGGGAGGCGCTTAACGAGCGTAACGACGACGCGCACGCGTGGCTCGCGCTCGTGTATCACGGCCGTGTGTCGTAACGCGGCGTGCAAGGGCACCGTATCGTAGTTCGTGCACCTTGTGCTCGCTCTCTCGCCGCTTAATCTACCCCGTTCCATCGTTCCATCGCCACATACCGGGTGACTTTTTCCCCGCTCCACAGATTCCAACCGCAGATAACCGGCCAGCCTCTAATTGCCGCAGCTCGATCCAAGGAGGATTAATCGCTCCGGCCGTTTAACGACCGTTTCTAAAACCCTTGTAAAAATACGCTTGTTCTGGCACGCGTCGTTAACAGCCGACGACGAATAATCCACCGTGAATAATTTCCGTACGAACTTGCATCGTGTGTTTTCGATACGAAAAATATTCGATTTTTGGGAATATAAATTATTGTGGGGATATAAATTATTGGGATATCGAAGCGTAATTTGATACGAGAATAACGAAGGAGAAGAAAGAGAGAGAGAGTGTGTGTAGGCGTGTTCGAATGGGAAGAGGAAGAAGGAGAGAAAAATAATAAAAGATTCGTACGCGAACACCCGTTAGACGTGGCTCTCGATTCTTACGGTACGCGGGTTAGGTGTATCTACCTGTCCAAAGCCCCTCCCAGCTCACCTGTAGTTGAAAAAGGGTCAATAGCACAGAGGAGACGGCGAAAGTCTGGACCGGGAGCTTGCCTCGAAACGTCTGTACCCGGGGCAAACGCGACTCGACAATACTTTTGCACCCGGCCCCGTCGACTCGTGTCCCGACGAATAATTAAAAGAGAGGAGGGAGAGGAAGTGATAGCGAGCGGCAAAAATCTAATCGAGAAATGCTCTCTCTTCGTACGAACCACACTTCTCTCGTCGTCGTTCTCGTGATTTTTCTTCTTTTTTTTTTTTTTGGCTACGTCGAGAAGGGTGAAGGAGGAGGAGGAGGAGGAGGAGGAGGGAGTGGGGAAAGTTGACGATTTTTCGAGATGACACGGTCCGATAATCCGATGGAACTGTGGGAAAAGATGAAATCCGTAAATAATGATATGCATGGATTGCGTAACGGGACGATTGTAGAAAATTCTGTTCGTGGTGAGCTTGAATTACCATAAACATCGAATTATCTTCTCCCTGATTTCTGGACTCTCTTTCAGATAGTCCTCCGATGCCGCGTCGTGGGCAGCGTACAAAATTCTTTCTTTTTTCTTCTTTTTTTTCCCTTTCTTTTTCTCGAAAAAGCAACTCTCGAAGCAAGAACGTGCCCATCACCCTTTTACGCCCGCTTGGCTAAAAATCGAAATAATCGAATCGTTGTCGATCGGCAACAACGTTTATCAAACAAAGTTTAATTAAGATACCGTGTTACTTCAATTTGTTGAACTCGATAATCGGGAACTCGGGATATACCTCCTCGAGAAGGAGGTTTTGGAAGGCAGGAGCGAGAGGGAACACGAGTCGGCAACTTTGTTGTTGGTAAAAAAAATTATTGGCCGCTTTATGACATAATTGTGCGGGTGTTTTTACTCGTACGAGCTTAAATGCCTTCCAGGAACGCCTTCTTGAAACTGATTAAATTGGCGTGTAAATAATAAAGATCGGTTCCGAAAAATCGGCAGAATCGTTAAATTCTCTTCGTTCTCTCGATTCGCCTTTTACGTCTTAAAACTTTTTTTAAAGGGGCGCGAAAAAAAAGAAAAAAAGAAAAGGATAAAATGATCTTAAAATTATCTCGAATTTATTTTCGCTTAGTTTATTATTATCCTTGAATACAAGGACTTTAAAAAATTTGTTACAAAAAACTTTTTCATTCCATTTCAAATTATAATTTTACTAGTATCACGAACTTTTAGCGACGCAATCGTGAAAATATATCGTTTTTAATCGATTCGTCAGATTTCTTCGAACGCCGCTTCGTTTGATATAAATTGATATAAGGAGAAGTTGTTAAAGTTGTTTTTTTTTTTTTTTTTTTTTTTTTTTTTTTTTTTTTTTTTTTTTTTTTTTTTTTTTTTGGACGCGTCAACGATCCCAGGCTAACGGATCCGCGTACGCATAATGAGTGGACCGGCCGTTATAACCGAGAGCATAATGGACCTTGACCGAATAAATTAGCGCCTGAAAGTTATCAAATTCGTCACGCCGCGAAAGGAGTAGCTAACAACCTATGTAATAACGTTGAGTAACACGCAACTGCCGCGGAGTTCCATCCCACGCCTTTTTCAACGGAACAAGATGCGAGGTCCGTCGTCCCGATACGATACGATACGATCGATACAATCCAGACAAAAGGCGCAACGACATCGAACATTCTCGACGTTCTCGATTTTCAGGTCAACCTGTGCGCGGGAGGGGGAGGATTGTGATCATTCTTCCTCCACATGGATTCTCGACTGGAATGTTGCCAAGAATCCGAACGGTTTATCATAATCCGAGTTGCGAACGATCGATTAAATTTTAATTGCTTAGTTGCAATTTTAAACCACCTCGAAACTATCTCTCCCTTCTTCGATGGAAACAACGATTGTACAAAGCGAGGAATGTTGGACGAATTCTAAGCGCAACTTTTATCCTTTCTTTTCCATTCGGAATTCCATTCGCAAAAAAAGAAAAAAAAAAAAAGATGGACGAGTTCAAAATACCTGAACCATGAAGCAACGGATAATAGTTCGATCGATGAATAGAGGGATCCGAGCGTACGAGGTTCGCTTCCTGCTTTCACCTCGTCCCTCTCTATCCTCCATTCGAGTGTAAAGATACCGTCGGCGAGGGCCACGTGAAACGTGGAATTCTCCGATCTTCGCGTTATAAAGATCCAACGATCCTGGACAAGCGTATACACACACGCGCACACACACACACACACACACACACATATATATATATATATATATATATATACACCTACGTACTTTCTCTTAACGACCGTTTCGCATACCCCGCGAGAAACCAGTCTAACCGATGGAGGAGAACCGCGCAGTCTCTTCAGTTTCGGGGGAACCTAATAACAAGCCGAGATGAAACGCGAGAAAAGGCGAAAGGAGCGGTCAAATCGTGCACCATGTCGGGTTGTAAAAAGCGTCGTTTAGGGTTTACGAAGAGGAAACATAACGGAATCGGCGCGGCGGCGTGGAGGTCTCCCTTCCCCTCACCCCCCTCCCCTCCTCTCCCTCCCCGGAATACCGAAAGCAATGCGCGGACGCCATTTGCCGGAACGGTGCAGTATTTTCTAACGGCACCGGCTCTCGCAACAAGTGCACCGAGGGATCGGGCTCTCGACAGTCGAGAGCCGGAATTGGAAACGAGGAGAAAGAGAGGAAAAAAAGAAAAAAAAACGGAGGAGGATCGATCGATTCACCCTCGTCGATACTAATTCGACTCCCCGTTAACAGGGCTGACGTTAACACGGTTCACTTGATCGGGACAACCGGCCGACTCGTCTCCCCCCCCCCCCCTCTCCCTCTCGACCACCTCGTCATCCACGAGCGGCGCGAGATGGTATCGATGCCTTGGGTATATATCGACGCTGCCACGCTCGCCGCGAGTCCTTGAACCAGTGGAAGAAGAGAAGGTGGAAGGTGGAGGTGCGTGCAGCACGCAGCGAGAAAAGCCGCGTTATAACGAACGCACGATCCATCTTGATTTCTTCGGCTCCTTTCACTTTCGACAGTCTCTTCGGTTCCCCGCCTGTGGCTAGGAGCGTATCGCCAAGAGGAAAGAGACGAAGCGAAAAGGATAGACGAGCTAGCTTCGATACGAAACGCGAGAACGAAAAAAAAAAAAAAAAAAAAAAAAAAAAGAAAGAAAAAGATGCGATAGATTCCTCTCTTCGTCTTAGGAATCTTTAACGGCGAACGAATTACGCTCGAAACGAACGAGAAGAAATAAAATCTCGATGGAGAAAGTTACGATTTCGTGTTTTCGTGTCTCCTCGTTCAATTTGACGGGAAGATTATCTCGCTGTAATTCGATGGATCACGATGGATTCGAGAGCGAAAGAAGTAATTTTTAATTTGTACTATTCGGGTCTTTCCTGTCTTTAAACGATTATAAAAAAGAAAAAAAATTCGCGTCGACGATTCGAACATTGTCAAAAAAAAAAAAAAAATCATTGCCTTCCCTCCTTAATTTTACTTAAACGGATGAACCGAATTTTCAATAGAAAATTCTTGGCACGGAAGAAGTAAACGATCGTCGCGATAACAGCATTCATTACGACAATACCCGTCGTTACGGGAGGCAGAGCTAGTCTTAGGTGTTTTGCTTAAGGCGAGCTCTCGCTCAGTTTCTTGCCTCGACCCCTTCTTCTCGTTCGTTCCCTCGGAATCGATTTACGAGCAAACGCGTGTACACGGCGCATTGCGTCAGTCCGGTGAACAGCGGCGGCACACACTATTACACCGAGAGAGAGAGAAAGCCGCGAAACCTCGGCGCAGCGCCACTTGGACGGCACGTGTGCACACGCACACGCGCGCGCACCATGCATCGCGCCGCTTAGACACGGTTCGTGCAACGCTAGTGTGCACGCGTGCGCACCACTAGACGGGAGGCAAGTGGCCTTACAAGGACGTGCCGCGACACGTACGGTCTGCAACAGCACGAATGCGCCACCGCTAACGCCACTGCGCATAGTCGATTTACATGAACCGCGTTGCGCATGCGCGCTCGCTACCGCCTACCCGCGGCACGCGCACATGCGCGCTCGCCCTAACCTACCTGCCATGCCTATCCGCCGCTGCGCGGCGTGCCGCAGGAACACAGCGGGAACTCATCCGCTCTCTCTTCCCTCTCCTTTATTCTTTCAATTATTCCGTCTTACTCCTATCGCTCCGTTTTTCCTTTTCCTTCTCCTCGTACAACTCTTCTTTTATCTACGACTACCCGTTGTACAATTATCGAGAGCTGCGCTTTTTATGCATTTACACGAGATCATCGAACGAGAGGTTAATTAAAAGAGATGAGAGTACAAAATCGAGAGCGGGATTTAATCTCCGCCTAAATGAACGTAATTTTCGCGTGACGCGACGCGTTCGAATCATTCGACGATCCCGATTCTTTTTTTAATACGAGTCTGATCGCAATAACACCCGCGCGAAACACTTTTCGTATTTTTACGCTTACGAAGGGAAGGGAAGCCTCGGGCGATTAATAAATCGGCCGATCACCGGTGAATCACCGCGTATCCGTTACGCGAGATCGTTACTCGTTCCCGAGATGCATAATGAAGTCTTTTCTCTTTAAATGCTCTTCGACTGCCTCCGCTCTTTCTTCCACGAACGATTCCTCAATGAATAAAATTATCGAACTTTCGCGCGATGCTTCGCACGATAAACACCACGATTCCACCACGTGTCTCTTTCCTTGAAATTTTTTTTTTTTTCTTCTTTTTTACCCGATTTCGTTCGATAGAATCGGTCGCCAATCGGGATTCGCGATTGGCGAAACTGCGAACTGAATTGCGTTGCACGAGAGAGCCGAAACGATTTATATCGCGAAATTACTACCCCGTACAATCACAATGCGATGTGATAAATTAAGCGTTGCGCAGAGCGGCGGCGTACAGGGATTGGCAACACGTGAAAGGACGAATGGTAATTCGAACGTTTCGCGTTATCGGCGCAATCGGAATCGTACGTACTCTTGCCCGTTTCTTGTCCCTCGGGCTTTCCTGGTTTTCCAGGGGAAAGCGGCGGGTAATTATTAATGGCCCAACGTTTCTCTGCCATCGTCCACCGATTGAAAACAATTCAGCGCTACTGTTCACGCTCGGAACGGTGGTTACCTTTGGATTCGGGTAACACGGAAAAAACGGGTAACCCGCGTGAAATAGTTAGTAAACGTTGGTACGATAGAATTATAGGGCCATTCAGCTTACGATGCTAATAAAATCGATCGAAATAATGGCTCGGTTCGCCGAAAAAATGTTCGTTACGTTCCACAGTTTCCGATTTCGATCGATAATGCAGAAAAATGCAGAAATTTTTTCCTCCCTCCATTCCCTCAGTTTCTCTCGATTTCAACTCGAATTATCACATTGAATTATCGCATTGCGCAATCTCTGAAAATTGTAATGCGGTAACGACTCCTCTTTCTTTTTCTTCTAAGCAAATTAATTTTCGTTCCCGAAGAGATTCAATTGTAAACTGCTTATGCCATTTTTCTTTTCTTTTTTTTTTTTTTCTTTTTTTCTTTTTGTTTTCTGAAAACACACACTTTGCGAGAACTCGTTACGTCCCCGTTACGCAAACACGAAAATCAACTTGAAAACCATTAATTTGTTTCGTTCTCCGTATATATAACACGTTCACCAAGCATTCCCCTGACTCTACTAAACGTCTGCAACGTTTAACAAAGTTAGGTATTCCCGGGCTGAATTTCACAAACGCGCACGCTTATGTTCGCATAGTCGACAAAGGAATTCTACGCGTGTTCGTCTCTTCACCGAACGTGGTGAAAGTATCAACAAAAATTTCCCGGATCTTTCGTCGTTGTCGAGGATCGTCGATGAGAGAGAACAAAAGGAAAAACAAAAAGAAAATAGAAAAATATGATTTCGTAATGTCCAATTTCTTTTGCATCGTGACAAACGACGAACAATTTGTGAAAAAAAAGATGCGAGAGTTCGACGAGACGACAAAATGATTTTGTAAAAAATGATTTTGTTCGTCTCTTCACCGAACGTGGTGAAAGTATCAACAAAAATTTCCCGGATCTTTCGTGGTTGTCGAGGATCGTCGATGAGAGAGAACAGAAGGAAAAACGAAAAGAAAATAGAAGAATATGATTTCGTAATGTCTTTACCCAATTTCTTTTACATCGTGGCAAACGACGAACAATTTGTGAAAAAAAAAAAGATGCGAGTGTTCGACGAGACGACAAAATGATTTTGTAAAATGATTTTGCGAGAAATTATAAGATTTATACTACTGGACGGAATACTGGTTAATAGGTTCGCGATACGAGAATCAGATATAAAATTGATGGTTGTAGAAAATACGAGTTCAAAATACATTTACATGTTATTAATACGTCGTCGAGACGTTAATATCGCAAATAAGAGATTTTTTCCTTTTTCTTTTTCTTTTCAATATGGCCGATCAGACACGGGTAAATAAGAAGGAAGATAGCAACAGCTCGTAAATATCTGGTCGAGTAGCCGAAAAAACGAGCAAATACGCATTGCTTATTATACAGCTCGTCGATATCTACCATGCAGTTTTGTTTCTGTTTTTCGCCGATCGTTATCCGACGGATCATTACCATTATCATTACTGCTCGTCTATCGATCCGCGATTTAAAAATCAATCATCATATTCGATCCAAACTCGATCCATTACCAGCCGCAGCCACTCGTCAAAGTTTCACTCAAATGGTTGTTCATTCAAATGATTAATAAGTTAAACAAATTAACCATTATAAGAGTTTCGTGTAGAAAAATTTTGGCGTACACTCGGAGGAAACGTGTCTTTGTCTCTTCCATCATCGAGCACGCAACATCCTCTATGAGACGTATCACTACGAGCAATTACATCGACCACGATGCTTCTGGTATTCGTTCAAAATCACATTTATTAAGCGGGATGGTGAAAGGCTCGGCCGTGATTAAGAGTATTACCAGGTAGCGTCGATGCCAGGGGCCACCCACGAGCCTCGATCAACTTCGTCTCGTCTCGTTTCCCTCGTCCCTGTTTCTACGGAAGACGCAATTTAAATTTTTTTCGACAAAAATTTCATGCTACGAGCCATCGTAATAGTATTTTAAGGGATTCTTAACGAGACTCCACTCAACTTACGTAAATTTCCAGATCTTGAAGTCGAAAAAGGTTTAAAGAGTCGGTTTCGAATTTATCCTCGTAAACGCGTACCCAATATCGAAAGCTGAATTCTGCGCGTATTCGCGTAGAATCACGCGCCGCACAACCAGTTGGCGGGTAATGGGGCGCACGGTCGAGATCGCAGGTGGTGAAGCCGCGCGAAATTGAAATTGATTCCGCATCGGTAATAAGGGGCTCCCCGGAGCACAGGGTTCCGTGCGTTACGAGCAAAGTACACGGCCCGAGGTCGTCCGCCGCTTCACGCCGGCTGCCTCGCCGTTCGCGTGTGAACACGCGTGCACCGTGCACATCCAACGAGCCGATCGACGCTCCTCTTCTCGTTTCTTCCGCCACCTGATCCATCTTCACGCGCCATTCATACAACTATCGTCGAACCGGCTCGTC
The DNA here is from genome assembly GCF_014066325.1 of Apis laboriosa. Lineage (NCBI taxonomy): Eukaryota > Metazoa > Arthropoda > Insecta > Hymenoptera > Apidae > Apis > Apis laboriosa. The sequence goes on along the minus strand of NW_025223399.1, from coordinate 816,555 downwards.
GATCTTTCGTTTCTCCCTCCTCCGTCCCGATTTTCCTCCGTCGCAACATCTCATTTTGCACCGCTTCCTTCTTCTTTTTTCTTCGTAGGAATAGAAAAATTCGGACCGATTCGATGACTTTCCACCATTTTCCTTCTCATCGCGACATCTCATTTTGCACTGCTTTGTTCTCCTTTTTTCTTCGTAGGGATAGAAAAATTCGGACCGATTCGACGACTTTCCACCATTTTCCTTCTCGTCGCGACATCTCATTTTGCACCGCTTCCTTCTTTTTTCTTCGTAGGGATAGAAGAATTCGGATCGATTCGACGACTTTCCACCATTTTCCTTCTCGTCGCAAGATCTCATTTTGCACCGCTTTCTTCTTTTTTCTTCGTAGGGATAGAAAAATTCGGACCGATTCGACGACTTTCCACCATTTTCCTTCTCGTCGCGACATCTCATTTTGCACCGTTTGCTTCTTTTTTCTTCGTAGAGATAGAAAAATTCGGACCGATTCGATAACTTTCCACGATAACTTCGTACAACGGGTAAATGCAAATGTCTGAGAAAGTCGTGCACGAGAGACTGAGAGTTCTCACGGGTAAGAGGAGAGGCGGGGCCCCTCCCCCTTACGGTGAACCATTAACTTCGAAATCTTGGATTTACGGTCGGTTTCTTTCGCGTTTCAACTTTAACGCGTGCGAACAATGGCCGCCCACGCCAGCCATTATATTTATTCGCCGGTCCACCCGTATAAGTAACCGCGTATAGGTATCCCTGTCCACAGACGCGCCGCATCCCTCCGCGGCCATAAACCTTGCACGGTGCACCTTTCTCGCCGCGCGAGAACCGAGGCAGAAAGGATGCGCGCGCATCGACCACCGCGTCAACTGTCGCGCGAATCGCCGTCCGTCCGCCAGCTTTTAACCAGCCGGCCGCTTTGCACTCTGCTCGAGAGTTACGGGTATCGGCACGGAGTCACGGAACGAATGGCGAGGCGATACAAACCGGTGTCCGGTTACTACAATGTGTACGAGCTGTTGTATACGTATATCCTTTTTTTCCTTTTTTTTTTTNTTTTTTTTTTTTTTTTTTTTTTTCATTCACGAAGAAGCTTCTTCTCGAAATAAAATTCTTTTCACGAGTTGGTCGGATCGTTGGAAACGTCTCGCTGCGCGTCCCGTCTCCGAGATGCGGCGGCGCAAACGGGAACGGGCAAAACGCCCCCGTTTCATTGTCTAACACCGGGGCCACGACGGAATACAATACTCGCGGCTGCCTAACATGAATAAATGTATTTACGATTTGACGTAGGTGTGCCCGCATACCCAGCCACGGCAAAAAATCGAAACGAGGCCCCGTGGTCGGAGACCTCCACTCCTCCTCCTCCTCCTTTTCCTTCTCGAGGGGAGGCTCGTTCGAGGAAACTGCGCAGGTGGAGAACCAGGAGAGAAAGGGGGGAAGAAGAAGAAGAAGAAGAGGAAGAAGAAGTAGAATAAGTTATCGACAGCTCGCGATTCCTTTGATGCCGCATAATTGCACTTGATCGTTCTGCCTCCGCTTTTCGACCCAACCGTTCCCAAGCGAAATCTGATTACATAATGATAAAAACGTGGAATAGGCAGAGAAGGGGTGAAAAAATTGGGATAAAAATAAACGGCGAATTCGAATTTATGGAAATGGTCACAGTCAACATATCGTTGGGATACGTTCGTGTTCGAAGTGAATTATCTTGGAAGAGCGATGAAACGGTCAGTTTTCATTGAGGATGGCTCGGCGTAGAAATACGCGTAGGGCGGGTATGGAGAAACTGGCACGACAGGAAGGATATCCGTGGATACCGTGGTACGATCGATGCTCGGGACGTTTAATTGGCAATTATTTGTTGAAGCAGCGAGACCGACACCATAAAGCATTGTAAATCGACTAAGAATAAATCCTCCCTTTGCCGGAACACTCGCCGACCGTCCATGATGGGTGAAATACGTCCTCGGCCCAACCCCTCTAATCCTTTTCCCGCGCGTGTATTTGCAACGGTCACGCAGAATAGAAGGGGCCCGTACAAGAGATACATCGTATTCGCGCTTACCACTGGAACGGAAGATTTTTGGATGGAGGAGTTGTTGGACGTTCTTCTCTTCCCTCCTCCTCCCCCAAACGGAAGAAAAAAGACTCGATGAATAAAACAACCCGCCATCGAGAGAGGCGAAGAGACGAGGGGCTCGTTTTCGAGATTCGAGAAGAGAGAGAGAATATTTGGAAAATTTAGGAAAATCTCTTCGAAGACTCTCTCTCTCTCTCTCTCTCTCTCTCGATGAATAAAACAACGCGCCAGAGAGGTGAAAAGACGAGGGGCTCGTTTTCGAGATTCGAGAAGAAAGAGAGAGAGAATATTTGGAAAATTTAGGAAAATTTCTTCGAAGACTTTTTCTTTCTCTCTCTCGATGAATAAAACAACGCGTCAGAGAGGCGAAGAGACGAGGGACTCGTTTTGGAGATTTGAGAAAATTTAGGAAAATCTCTTCCAAGATTTTCTCTCTCTCTCTCTCTCTCTCTCTCTCTCTCTCTCTCTCTTCGAATGAATAACAAAATTAAGAGAAAGATCGGTGGATGACAATGATTCTCGAATATATATATATTCGTGATTCACGTGCCACGTGTCAATTTCCACCGATTAACCATTGCGCAAAACACTCTCGCGCGTTAAAACACTCCGCATTCTTCCACCGCCTAATAAGAAAAACGGAGTAACGTTTCGTTTCGCTAATTCAACGAGCTCGAAATAACATAACTGTACCGAGGCTACGGGAGAGTCAAACATGGCGAACGATTTCCCGCTTCCGTCGAGTCGCGCGTGCTCGCGTTGCAAAATCGCGCCGCGACAAAACCGTGTAACAGGCCGGCTGCTTTATTTGTAAATAAGAGTCCCATTGACGAGGGGTAATTATCATGAGCGATCGGGAACGACAAACAGGCTGGACCTATCCACCACGACGAGCACGGCGAGCTTCTGTCGTCGAACGCCGGTGCGGAGAGAGAGAGAGAGAGAGAGAGAGAGAGGTGAAAAAAGAGGGACAGAGTGTAACAGATCGATTGGAAGGAACGGACGAGAAGAGCGTTATTAGTTTTGCGAGCGATTTAGCAATAAATCCGAGCGATTCCACGTCCCGCTCGCTCGACACGTAGCTTTTTATTCGTCCCTCTTCTCGGTTCGCTTCTCATCGGTGTGGACAGTAATTAATGAGAAAATCTCGGCTGATAGACCGTTCCTTTCCGTTTCTTTGCAGTTCGAGTTATACGAGCATAGAAATAATGCTTTTTCTCGCACCGGTATCGTATTACCACCACCACTACTACTGCTATTACTACTACTACTTCGTAATTCGTTTCGCGGAATATCGTAACTGGAAACTTGGAAAGTTTCGTAGATACGAAAACACGTTTGCGAGAGAACGCGTTTATTTATATAAATTAAGGTATAAACTCGAAAAATAAGACGTGTTCTGCGATGGATAGTCCTGGTAATTGCCGTAGAAAAATTTATCGAGTTCGTGCGTGGCCATTTTTCTATTTTCGACGTTTCAAACTTTCCTCCTCGAGTGCCGTGAAACGGATGATTTAGGGACGAGGAAGGAAATGGAACGGCGGTGGTCGAGAAACAAATGCTTTCGCCGGAGGACAATAAACTCTCTCGAGGAGAGGACGCGAAGAGAAGTTTACTGGACCGAGACTCGAGAGAAAGAGGCAGTCTTCCTTTTGCCAGTCGACTGCGCGCCAACCACTCGTTCATTTTTGACTTTGCCTACCGTTCACACCCGCGCCATCTACTATCCACTCTACCTCTGCTCTTTGCTCCACCATCTACGAAACAAAAACGCGCGAAAAAAGCACGTCGATGGATAGATTGGATAAAAAGGACTGTCGTTATCGAACGAAGTACAAAACATCCGAATTCGATCGTCGCATCGACGCTTTGTCCCTTTCGTCGAAGAGCGGAATGCGCCGAGGAAGGAAAACACAAAAGAAGAAGAAGAAGAAAAAAAAAGAAAATATCCATCAGATCCATTCAGATCCACGGATAGCGAGAGAGAGAGAGAGAGAGAAAAAGAAGGTAGGAAAAAGGCACGGAGAAACGACGCGGAACGGCAACAAGATTCAGGGAGCACGGTCTGATCGCTAATGGCGACCAATCGATCGACCGACCATAAATGTTAACCACACTCGGAACGAGTCTAAGCAACAGTGTAGGCAAAAAGGGAGGGCGAAAAGATGAGGAAGAAGAAGAAGAAGAGGAAGAAAAAAAATAACGTCGATCGACGTCACCGCACGACGTCCATTGAGATCCGTGACGAGCGATCGCGACAAGATTCCGGAAACGCGGACGCGGAACGATAACGAGATTCACGTAGCGCGGGACGGTACGTGGCTACCAGCGATCGTAAACGTTGGCCAACCGCCTCCTCGGCAAAAAAACGTTGCCGCTTCTTTGCCCCGTTTCTTGTCGCCGTTGCTCGCGGTTGTAAAGCCGAGTTAAACCCGCGCCACGAACCGGCAACCGCTCGGACTCGCGCTTGGCAACGGCCTATGCGGGCTTTCCCCTAAAGGGTTATTACTACGAATATTGGCAGTAGGTATTCCCGCTGCGGACACGGGGGCCACCTTTCTTCTCCGCCACGGGGGATTTCTTGCCCCGCCCGGTTGTGTCATCTCGCGCCGCTTTGCGAAGCGAGAGCGAGAGAGAGAGAGAGAGAAAGAGGGGAAAGGAGATCGATCCGAGCAAGAAGCACGATGGGCCGCGCACGAACGAACGAACGAACGAACGAACGCAAAAGCGAGTTTAGGGCGAGCGTTGATAGAGCGAGCGATGTTTTGCGGAATTGGCCAAGGCCTGGCCATTTTAGGCCCGCTGCCTCGGGACGACAGCGTTCACCTCCACATCTGGAGAAAATCAGCGAGCGGGATTCAGCCGGGGCTCGATAAACGTCGCGGGGTTTGACGCGACTCGTAATGGGATAGTCGGCCAATAGCGATAGCGGCCAATAGAGGAGTCGGGTGTGCGTGTATCTGACTACTACTCGATGCGATCGGATCACTACACGAGCGTACCTGTCCACACGATCTCTTCCAACGTTTGCCGGATAGATTGGAAACGTCGGTCGTTAGGTTTGACAAATAGAGGCCTCGATCTGCTCGTACAATACCGAGACATCGATCGCTACCATTTTCCAATATTTTTATCCCTGTTTTTTTAAACAGCTTCGAAAGTGTACCTCTCAAAATGTGAACAATTATCTGAAAGTTTAAACAACTACGTATCGTTTCGTATTCGAAATTCGAAACTCTTCTTGTTAATTCGACAACGAATATCACCGTAATTCGTACAATATGAAAAATATCTTGTTTAATCTATCTCGTGAAGCTTTTTCTCGATAGATAGTCCGTTATGAACGCGCTCGTGTGCAATTCGAAATTGTGCGCAAAGAAATGGGAGAAGCGAAGAGGAGGGGCGGAGCGGCCGCGATGGGGCGGGTGAAAAGAAGTCGGTGGTGAACGGAAGCGGTGACAGGTACCCCGCAGACGTGGAACCCGGCGTGCCCTTAGCGGAACGGATAAGCGAGCGAAGCTAATCGAGGCGCGGGGCACGAGGGGCAAGTTGCCAACTTGCCAAATAGAGAATCCGGTCTCGACGTAGGCGGTCCCGTAGCCGTGGCCCCCGTCGCCGCTCTGCGCGGGAGGAATTATCGCGGCCCCCGACAACCCCGTTGACGATCGTTTCGCACGGCCGTTCCGTAGGCCGATCGATTTACGTGGCGAGCCGTAACGGGATGATCGATCGACTGGTCGCTCGAGGAGGGGGAGGGGACCGTCTCGAAAACGGGCCCCTTTTCTCGTACCGCAGGACCGCGGCTACGACAACCTGTTACCTTGCGGCGCGAGACTCGACTCGAGGAGGAATTCCCTCCTCGATTAATATTGGCGGACGGCGAATATTTAAAAGCGGCCGGGCGCGGGATCGTGTTCCGCGTCAGCGAAACTGTCGGGGTGCTAAGGACGTCGCCACGGATCGACAGCCGGTTGAATTATCTTACCGAGGCGATCGTGTCGCGAACCGTTTCCTCGTCGTCGATGACTCGTTATTTACGGGCCGATATCTGTATATGTGTGTATGTGTGTATATATATATATATATATATATATATATGTGTATATGCATACGTCGTTTCCTTCCATTCGCTCGCTTTTCGTTTTTTTTTTTTTTTTTTCGTTTCTCCTTAATAAAGCGCGTTACTTATTTTTCCGAGCAATAAAATATACTTTTTTCCTGCGTCGTATATATTTCATTTGTCATATTCTTCCTTTCTTTTCACGGAATTGAAATTTCGAAAATAGGAGAGAAGCTAAGAGAAGGTTGGCAGACGAGGATAGGAAAAGGCATTGCTTGGATTCCAAAGGAAATATATTTATTTCCTTTATTAATGATAATGACGGTTTATCAGTGACGTCGAATCGAGAGGCTGTCGATCTAGACACCACCGTCCGTAACCCCGATCAACTAGCGTCTCCGGATACGAAGGCTAATAAAATACGATCGTTTCGTTCCCTCTCCTCCGTTTTCCCGATTCGTAGCAACCACTCGATCGGATGGCAGGGTATAAATAATGTAGAGGGATCGGTCGTTAGCTCTAAAAGAGCTACCCGCGTTTCTACGCAGGCCGGACGCTCCTCACTCGGGGACAGATTGCCGTGTACCGCGGCGTCGTTCGACGAACCGGTGGTCCACGATTGGTCGAAGGAATCGCTCGGCCACGAGAGAAGGAAACTCTCGATACAATAGTTTCGTTGTTTTCCAGTGAGTGAAACGAGCCATCCCCCTGATCTTTCCTTCGTTCTCCACTCCTCCGCGTATCGATCCGTACGCGGAAATTAAATCGTTAAAGCAAAGGAAGACGATTATTGTAATCGTGGAAACCGAGTGGAATAATCAAATGCGGAGTTTAAAATATCCACAAGCGCGTAAATAAATATTTATATACATTTTTCCATCGATCGATCTATCCCTGGTTCGGCCTCTGCCCCAATCCTGTCGGGTTATTCGCGTACGGATCCGACGCGCTGTCAAGATATCGCCGTCCTCGACGTTTCGCCGTAATGCAATTAAGCGGGCTGATTTATTATTGAGGATGAAACGCGGAGCAGCTCGAATCCGAGCACACCCGCGCGAAATATCGGGATATTTCCGGGCCGGAATCGGATTAATCCGCGTGCGACGACCCGATTTCGTGGATCGATCGCCCTTCCCGGTTGCCACCGTCAATCCGCCTCATTTTCTCGAACGTCCGGGATGATACGCGCCCGTTCCCAGCAATTTGGTTAGCGTCGAGATAGATGGATGGGGCATAATTTATGTGCGACCCGCGACGAGGATCTAACGTCAATCCGTCCTTCGAAAATGTTACGAACCGAGAGACGCTGTACGTTTTAGAAGAAATAGTTAGTGGTTGAAGTTTGGACGTTTTATTTTTAAACGTACCTAGTAACCGGCTTCGCTTTTGCACATTTCGTTTCGATTAATTTTTATCGGACACCGCCGACATTTTCGATCGTTATAATTAATCGAGATGATTTTGCGCATATGCGTCTTACGTGAAATGATTTTATATATTTTGTAATAAAGAAATAATTGGAATGATTACATCAGTACTAATCTTATTAATTGGAAATTTATATATAAGTATAATATCTAGTATAGAGAAAATTCATTTTCAAATTTATAAAAAATAATTGTTCCCATGTAATGTATAACAACCATAAATGTTAAATTATACATTAAAATATATAGACTGATCGGACAGGTTTTCAATAGTTGAGAATTATTCCGTAAATTTATTAAGAATAATCGATAAGTTTTTTGTTTCCTTTTTTTTGTAAATTAAACTTAAAGTTAAGTAATTAGAAATTCGATGTAATAATTTCTCAATGATTTTCATTGTATGCGAAAAGTAGAAACTTTCTACTCTCTTTTATTTCATTCGCAAATTTCAAAATCAAATACTAAAATTAATTTCAAAAACATTTAAAGCCGTGACAGCCACCACAACCGAACCTTGGCGAACTCGAACTAGGGTTAATCGATCGTCGAACGTGCGAAAAACTCGAATGAACCGAACGAAATTAAACGGAAGTGGGAAAAAAAGGAGGAAAAGGCCAGAACGAAATTGACCGATCGCGCGGTACATCTTCCGCGGCAGCGGAAAGACGAGACGAAGAGGGAGGGGCGTTAAGCCGTATTTACGCCTGACGGCGATTTCGCGTGGGCGAGCGGCAGCGGCAATTACCCGGGCCAAGCGAGGCCGCCTTAACGAGCGCTTCCCCTCCCTCCTCCCCTCCGTAACCGATCGAGGTGTCCCACGAATTTTAAGGAACACCTTTGAGAGCCGAGCCGGCCGCCTCTCCTCTCCTACGATTTTCCCGCTGATTCTCCCTGCCCGGTCGTGCAGCCCAAGGGCATGAAAAAAAGAAAGAGAAGAAAAAAGAAACGAGGAAGAGAGAGAGAGAGAGAGAGAGAGAGAGGCAGGAAGAATGATTCTCGGGAGCAGCAACCTGTGGACCGGGCTTTTTATCGCGCCGGTCGGAGCCGGCTTTACGAGGAGTCCCATAACGGAAATTTACGGTCCTCCGTTGCACCCTGCCCTTCCTTCTCCCCTTCCTTCCCTCTCTCTCTCTATTTCTCTCTCTGTCGACTCGAGTCGCGTCCCCAGCGCCGGGTCCCGATCCAGCGTTCCCAAGCCGATCAACCTTCGATTCGGATCGGAGGTTGGATCCACGGCCGGAAAGAATTAACGCCGATTAATTAAGGCCGCCGGATTCGGACACTCTGTGTGGTCCCGCTCGGTGGGGCGATTCGGAGGGGAGGGGGAGAGGGTGGGGGGTCGGCGCGGTCTTTAAAGTACCGGTTATATGTAAGACAGCCGCCGGAACGGCCGCCTACGCTCCCTGTTTTCGACGATCCTTATTGATCCTGGATCCCGGTTCCGTTAAAAGAGAGGACTGTCCGGCGCTAATTGGGATTGGAGAGCGCCAAGAATCCGCGCCAACGTTTCTCACCGAGTTTCGAGGGGGATTGGGAGCAGGATGGATCGATCGCTCGAATTTTATTTAGTTAGTCGTGTATGCTTTATGATGTATAACTCATCGTACGTAATTTTATTTGGAAATTTAAAATCGTGAACAGGAATAATATTAGGTGATAGGAGCGAGATGGTGATTTCCTTTTTTTTTTTTTTTCGTTTAATTTTTCGATATTTGTGATGTGATTTTCACAGCCTCGAAACGCGATCCTCGGAAGATACGAGGATAAAATTGTCACGGTAATTGAACACGAGCCGTAATTCAAACGATTTCCTAGTCAAAGCGTGATCACGTATCGCAGATCGAAGCGATCGATACAAGGCACGAGAACCGACTTTTATCCTGGCTTTTATCGCCTCGATCGGCTCGAATATAAATCCTCTTATCTCTTCCTCTAAAAACTTTTTTTCGCGTTTATCCGCGAATGTCATTACCATATTCGATAAATGTCGTGCAATTTCAATTAGCAGGCAGCCAGAAACCGTTGAAACTTATCCCGAGATGAATATCTTTCCGCCTTTGATCGACGATACGAAATTAATAATCGGCAATAGTTTCGATGAAATTACACGGTTGCCACCGATTATCGCGCTTTCGTCGAGCTGCTGCACTCAAAAATATATCTACGCGCACGATTGACTCGCGTTTGGAGAAACGAGTTAGAGAATCAGAGAGATAGATTTAGCTCGTCGTGGCGTGGAATGTAACGACGAATCAAATGGAATAATAAAAATAAAAATAAGAATTTTCATTCGCGACTTATAGAAAACGGATCATCTTATTTACGCGCGAGATCCATGTTCGTTCAAACAGACAACGAGTGACAAGAAAGCGAGAAATTCGAATATCATCTACCTCCCCCCCCCTTCCGCCTCTTTCCGAATCACTCGTTTTTTATTCGAGTAATAAAATTGAGAAATTTAATAAATTCGAATTTCTAAATTACAAAATTGCAACGAAACTGTTCGTTACTTCGATTTATGATCCGTATCGCACGTGGGCAGTGAAAATGAGAAAAAAAACTCCGTCGCTGTCAGCCCATGAAGTTAACTCATTTCGCTACGCATAAGCGCGCGCGCACACGCTGTGCACCTGTCGCGAGATATATATAAAATTAACCACCGTTTAAATTTTTCGCAATTAACCGGCCGTTACAGCGAATAAGAAACGCGCCTCTCCCACTCTAAATTCAATCGCCCTCTCTCTCTCTCTCTCTCTCTCATTGCCAAAGAGAGACACGCGTGTTCCCGCGCGTGGAAGGAAACGAATCGACTAATAGAGACGGAGAGCGTTCAAATGGGCCACGGGCAGTCGTGGAACGCACACATTGTCGAACGCGAGCATTGGGGAGATCGTATCTGGTGGCCGGCCGCCCACGGTCGGAAAACCGGCGCGACTCGAGCGCTCGCCCCTTTTGGAAAAGTTTGATCCGGGTGGTGCGCGACACGCGACCGACTCGCCGATAAGATCATTGTTCTACAAGCGGCGAGATGCGAGAAATCGTGTGTCGGCCGATACAACCGGTACGATCGGCTTATCTCCGCTTCCTAGTCGGCCGGATACGCTCGTTTTTTGGCCGCGTAGCACGGGACGTTCGCGCCAAGGTGAAACGAAACCGCGATCGATCCGCGATACGATCTACGCGAGACGCCCACGCGCTCCTCCGTCCTTCTCCAACCGGTCGATTTACGCGAGACTTGTGTCGCTCGACGGCTCTCAATTCCCCCACCATTTTGACCAACCGTCGTCTAATCGATCGTTTCGATGTTATTTTCTTTTTTAAATACGGTGATACGTATTTATAATATTTATAATATTTATAATATTTATTTATATATGGGAAAAACGGGGAACGGATTTTTCTATTTTCGATTCTCTCCAAAAATTGCTCGATACAGATATTTCGACGTTACTCGTCGTACGAGTTCGAAATTCAATCCCATCCCTCCCCTGCAGCGGAACAACTCAGACTCGGCTCGTACAACTCGCGGATACGCCTAAATTGTATACGCTGGATCGGATCGATTCTCTCCGGGCGTTGAAATAGATAAAATTCTCGTTAAAATTCCACGGGCCTTTTTGCATCCCGTCTATAAAAGGCGCGAATCGTCGACCAGTCGTTGGTCCCCGATAAATTCGCCCACGCCGTCGACCGCGTTCCGGCTGATGAATGTCTGTTTTTCCACTCGGATTTTTCCCTCGCCCCTCGAACGATTTCGCGCCCGTTCAATCGGCGGCGGCGGCGGGTCATCGGCATTCCGAACGGCGAGCTGCCGTTCAACCGGGACGACGACGCAGTAAATCTCGACGCGGAAAGAACGTGCTCGAGGAGCCGAGACGAGGAGCCCTCGGTGTCTTTGCGGGCCGCGGACGCCGGATATAACCAAGTTACCGCAAGAAAACCCGCGTCAACCGATCGCCTGAAAAACGAAAATTCTTCGGCCACGGTAACTCGCCTCGATAACCGAAGGATCGCCGATCGATCGGGTCTATTGCAATTGAGACATTCTCCGTCTTCTCTTCGCAAAAATCATCGCTTTTCCCTTCCTCTAATTATCGACCGTGTCCTTCTACCCCATAATAATAACAATAATAACAATCTCGAACAATCGAAATAATTGCTTGGAACGAAAAAGATGAGACAGAGAGAGAGAGAGACAGAGAGAGAGAGAAGTCGAACGATCATCGTGGCTTGGAAGGAGAAAGATGAGAGAGAGAGAGAGAGAGAGAGAGAGAGAGAGAGAGAGAGAAGTCGAACGATCATCGTGGTTTGGAAGGAGAAAAATGAAAGAGAGAGAGAGAGAGAAGAAAGTCGAACGATCGTGAATCGTGGCTTTGGAAGGGCATGTATCGAGGAATTAGTATCGAGGAGACGTCGATTGGCGGACGGTCGAACGCTCGTTCCTCGCCGATTACGGGGAGCAGGTGATCTATTACCGCGCACGACACGCCGAGCTTCCATGAACCGGTGCTGCGCGCCTTTTGCATCCGTCCCCTCCCTCTCCCTCTCCTCCCCGTTTGTCACGAATGACAATTGATCGGGGCCCCGAGTATTCGACGGGGAGGTCGACCGGAATCGATGCCGCGCGCGTCGCGGGTTTCGAATTGTTCTTAGTCACGCGTCGATTATCGTGAAAGATTCGACGTCGAACCGACGTCCCCGACTCCTCTTCGAGATCGTTCCAATCGTTCCAATCAAAATCCTATATCGATCATAACCGTAACCGTAACATTGTCGAATTATCGTCGAGGGCAATAGGAAGCGAAGTATTCCTCGCGTTTCGTCTTCGTTTCGATTGGAGGGAAGTTAAGAAAGCGAGAGAGAGAGAGAGAGAGAGAGAGCGGTTGATGGAGGCCGGGATGAATCGGGATGGAAAGGATGGGAAGAAAAAGGGAAAGACCAAAAGGGGGCAGAAGGAACGGGGGAGGAGGGAGAGGGGAGGGAGGTGGTCGCGATAAAAAGTTGGACCGGTCCACGGCGTAGAAAGGCAAGCGTCGTGGCGTGGGTGGAACGAGGACCGGTGACAAGTACGATCAGCCGGTTCGACCGAGCTGATCGAGGGAAGAAGAAGAGGAGGAGGAGGAGGAGGAGGAGGAGGAGGGAGAAAAAGAGCGCGGCGAGCCGCGGAGGCTGCGGAGGGGGCGGGGGAGGCGAAAAAAGCGAAGAGAAGTCGAAGAAGACGAAGTCGGTTGGAAGGCAGCGTCGACCGGCAGCGCTTATAATTTCTAATGGGCACCGCCGCATTTTTTGCACCGGGTCCGGAACGCCGCAATAATTTATATCCGCGGGGACTGCGTCGCGCGTGCGTCGGCGTGCATACGAGAAAAAGCGAGAAAACGAGCGGGGAATCGCGCCACGCCGCGACTCGCTCGTCGATAATATACCTCCAAGATACGGGTTATGAATCCGTGATCCATAAGAACTCGTTCTTTCGATTGTTTATAGAAAAAAAAAAAAGAGAAAAGGGAAGGAAAGGAAAGGAAACGAACAACTGTTTACGCGCGAATAATAATTTTAACCACCGTTTAACGTTTCTCGAATGTTCTCGTAAAGAGGATACAGGAAACAAGGTATTCGCATTCGTGCAAAAGCGGAGATATATCATATACTTACCGATCGAGCAAGATTTCGCTGAGGAAAAGGTTAGAGGTGGATGACCCGACTCGTCAGCACTTTTTTTCAACACGACGTGGTCTCGCACGCCCCCGAATATCGTAGCATCGTCACGTTCTTCCCCGAGGTAGAGATCCTCTTCCTCTGAGAAAGATATCAAAATACTTTGAAACCGAGGAAGACACGCGCGATCCCGTATGTAACCGAATCCCCTAGTCTAGAATACAATATACAGAGTAGAATATAACGAATTTAACAAAACATTTCTTCCGTCGTCGAGTTAATCGACGAATCGACGAATTAACGGAAGCTGCGTATCTTTTTTTTCTTTTTTTATTATTATTATTATCATCGAACGTCGTCAAACTGCACTGTAAAAAAAGGAAGAAAAGAAAAGAAACGAAAAAAAAAGTAAGAGATAAGAAACCAATCGCGCGACAAGATTGATAACTCGCGAGCAACGTTGATACCACGCCTACACGTGTAGTTGTAATAAAACGCGCGCGAAACAAAGACGCTTTGTATCGAGGATTGATCATCGACCGTGCGAAACATCGATCCGCAATTTCCACTCGTAAACAACGCGAACGCATAAACGGTGATTAAGATAAGGCTGACAATGGTCCGTTAATCCAATTACAAGCTTCCCCTCCCCTCCCCTCCACTCCCCCTCCCCCTCCACCGGCAACCGGTTCGCGGGACGGTTGACCGATCGCGGGCAGATTCCCACCCGGCCGATACACCGCGCCGATATTTATAAAGAAAGGAACTGTGTCACCGGATATTGTTGCCGGGATGATCGCGCCCGCGTCGGATTCCCGATTATCCGAATATCCCTTACACGAAACGTCGATTATTCCATTACCGCTTATCCGGCCTATCGATCGGCCGATGAACAGGATACCGAGTTGACCGAGTGCGCCATAATACCGCGCTATAACCGAGGTATATCCACCTGAAATCAGGCGGGCGTAACGTAAATCAAGCAGAACGTCATTACGCGATAACAAATACCTTGCACGCATCCCTTAATGCACCGTCACCTGCGCTCGCCTTTCTTCCATCATTTCCAATATCACACTGACGCTCTTCTATCTTCGTGCTTATTTAGAATACCATTACGACGATTTACTTTGGTCCTTTGAATGAAATTATTTCTAGTCTATAATAATAATGGATCAGTTCCTTTCGAAACGATAAAGTCGTTACGTTAAATTGATATTGCGGGTAGTAAGTCAAGATGTTATTTACAATTTTCTTCGTTCGCTTATTCAAAATATCATTATTATCGAATCAGAATATTTTTAATAACGATCGATCGATTTTGAAAACAATAAAATTATAAATTAACGATATTGTGGATAAATTTGTGGTGGATATTTTCGTTGGATATTAAGATATTGCAGTTATAGAATTTTTGAGGAAGTCATCGATTATTAATCGTTACTTTCTTACGTGATATTTTAAGTAAGTACGTCGTTACGATAGACGTTCGCCTTTTGTGACAGGTTCATTACGGTTTTTTGTTGTTTCTACACGCGCGCGAGCTATCCACCAGCTTTTTCATTTTTTTCATTTTACGTTCAAGTAAGCAATTTCTCCTTAACTAATTTATATATATATATATATTTACGCGAAAGCCGTATAGGAAAAATTCGTTTTAATTTTAATCGATGCCTCGTATATAAGTTTATTTTATCCATCCGTCGGTAATAGTTGTCACTATATGCGCGGATAAAATCTGATACAGGAATAATTAACGCGTTGTACGAATCGATCGTTTGTTTTTACTTTCTTTTCCTCTTTTTTTTTTTTTTTTTTATTAAGTCTGAGCTGAGCGTGAAAAGTGTTTTCGATCGGGATAAAAATGTAACGAGGCGTTCGAACAGATTCGAGGTAAATGAAATTACACTTTCGACCAACAATTTCCATTGTGTTTTTAAACGTGTTTTTAAATATTTGGACAATCGTTATTATTTGTATTATCGATGAGATAGAACGATCGAGAAGTCTTGATTTAACGAGAACGGAAAGCCGGTTCAGATGAGAACAAGAAGCGAAGATCTGGATTATCGATTATCGCGATATCGTGCGTATCGGCGTAATCGATCTCGTAATTAAACGTAATAATCCAGCGGCGAGATTTAAGGAGCAGGGTCGAAAGGTGAAGGAAGAGCGGCATCGGCCGATTCGACCGAGATAAATTCTTCAAAAATATCTTGGCCGCGTATCTTCTCTCCCCGTTGAAAATAAAATCGATCGAATTTATTGCACTTTCAAATTTTTACGAATCGAAACTTTCCAAGACTTTATGTATATTATTCAGCAGCTTCATTTTCACGAATTTTCTTCTAAATCGCGAGGGATCCGATTTCCTCCTCGCTTTCTCTCCCCTCACAATGAATCAACGATATTATGCCAGTTGGTTGAAAAAAAAGAAAAAAAAAAAAAAAAATAAGGGACAAATCGAAGGAGGCAGCGCGTAAACAGATTCGTCCGTTCGAGCGCGGATGTCGTCACACGATTACGACGATGGACAGCTGGTTGAGTAACCGATTCTCACGAAAGAAAAAAAGAAGAAAGAAAGAAAGAAGAGAAAGACGAGTGTCCCTCTAACGAATTTCAACGAGGTTACTCGCGCCCCTGCCTTTCTCTCTCGTCTCGTTTCGACTTTCCGTGGAGGCAGGCGAGGAGAAAATAAACGGGTGATCTCGTGATGCCGATCCCGTGGCGCGTACACGCGAGTCCAACACAGGAGGAGAACGCGCGACCTGCCGATCGCGTGCACCGCGGGAATTAATAATCGAAAACGCGAGCGAAATAATATTTTCCACCCGAGAACATCCGACGCGTTGTCTTCTTTTCTTTTCTTTTCTTTTTTTTTTTTTTTTTTTTTTTTTTTTTTTTTTTTTTTTTTTGTTTGTTTTCATCGCGGCCAAATGTATCGAGTCAACGCGTTTCGTACGATGAAACGCGTTTGAACAATTGGCCGGCTTGTAAACTTGCTCTCGTCGCGGCGATTATTCGATACTCGAAATTCTCGTTGACAATTATTCACGTTGCTCGTAATTTTTTTTGATTCCTTATCGAGTCACGTGTTACAATATAATCTGGAATGTATTCCATATTATGAAAATTCTTTCCTCTAGAAGAATAATAATATACGTGACATAATGATAATTCTAACCAGATAATGAACAGCTTTCAGTGACGAGTCATGTCTTAAGAGATAAACGTCACAGAAGACAAGCTTTAATTCCGCTTTGATGAAAAGAAAAGAAGAAAAAAAAAAAAAAAAAAGAGAGAGAGAAAAATTAATATCTGATAATTATACACCGATGCAATTATTATTTTCCGATATCGTCGTTGCGAAAATAAAATTTCTCTTCACGATTTGGTTAGGTATGTGTGAATGTAAACAATCGTCGAGGGATAAACATACGTTTTTTTAATATATCTTTCAACGATATTATTCACGCACGAATCTAGTTTCACTGATATATATATATATATATATTAATTGATAATTTGCGACTTTAATTTAATCTAACCTCGTCGATAAAGATCCGTTTTATCTAGGAATTTATTTATATAGCATCTAATCAAATCTAATTAAAAGTATTCGTTCCTTTTATCTGAACATCAATATTACTTACCTACGTTTGGTAGTGTTAAAGATTATATGGTTATATAGATGGTGTAAAATATCGAATAGCGCTATATACACACATATATATATATATATAAAAGGACGAGTAACGATAAACATTCCTTCCTGAAGATCTATTCTATATATATATATATATCTCACGAATATCTACGTATGATCATAATATTCCCATTCTATAATTGGTTACGGAAATGTTATTCATTCGTTAATAAATATCTGTTAAATATGTTGTATCGCGATAAGGAAGAAAATGGCGACCTCAAATATCTGCGTTCTACGTAACGAAGCTGTAACGAAGTTTAGTTTTCGATCGAGAAATCACAAGCGATGTAGAAACAATTAACGTGTATATATATTTCCATCGTAAGTGTGCAGCAACATACAGAAGTTCAATTTTCATCGTTCGATGTACAGATATTGAGGATCATCACTCGTAGAAACGGGTACAAAGGGAACACATCGCAAAATCCGTTCGAGCCCTTTCCTCTTGAAAAAAAAGGCCGTGAAAAAAGACAATCGAGTCGACGAGATCTCTTCTTTTCTCGGCTGCGCATCTCATCTTTCGCAAATAATTGAATAATTCGAACTATCTTCGAATTCGAATATGCTGTGGTGGAATTGTATTTCGAGCAAAGAGCAAATTCCACACAATTTTTTTTTTTTCTTTTTCACGCTTAATCCGTACAAATACAAACGTCGTTTCTCAACATTTTTCAAATCGCATTGTTCGCGATTCGTGCGCGAACAGTGTACCACAAGTTTTGCCGCGCAAGTATTGGCGTTTCGCGCGGGAAAGTTGGTGCGTTTGTCACCGATTATGAAAAAATATTCGTTCTTTTCGCGCGTTTATCTTGGCGATATGTACTCTAATTCGACGAGGCTCGAGGCTCCTTCAAACGCTACACTGGCGAAGGCACGGCACCGTTCTCACAACAGTCTTACAGAATCGAGTTGAAAATCCGTGGATACGAAATAAACGATCGAGAGCATCGTGGAAAGGAAAGAAAATCAAAAGTGAAAATGATCGTGACGAGATAAAGAGGTAGATAGATATATAAATAAATAAATAAACGAATGAGTGAACGAACGAATGAATATGTACGAGTAGGGATAGTAAGGATCAAAAATGAAAAATGCGCGTGATAGATTCGTTGAAAAATTATATTTTTTTTTTTTTCCATTCTGGCACGATTGGTAAACACAACATAATTTATAAATTAACATACACAATCGTCATCATCAATAATTTACAGAAACCCTCGTGAGCATTTATATATATATATATAAATATATATATATATATTTTGTTTCTTTTTTCTTTTCTTTTTTTTTTATAGGATCTTTACTTGTTCGTCGTTATACAAAAAAAAAAAAAAAAAAACGTGAACAGAACGTCACGGAACGAGAAGAGAATCATCCGCGGATAATGCCGTACATATTCGTCGTCCCTCGTTTTCATTTTCCCCTTTCCAAAACGATACACGGGAGAAAATGATGCGGAGGAGGAGGGCGAAGAAGAAGCTCGAGAAACTTTTATAAATGCGGACTTATTGATTCGAATTTCAAAGTTCGTCTCGAACGGAGCTTTCTTCTCCATCTCTCCCTGGTCGACGAGATAGGGCGGAATTTTTCGATGAAACGAGGAACAAGGGGGAAGGGAAAGGGAGAATGTAAGAAGAATAGGACGAAAAATAGGAAGCTTGACTTGCGAATAGGATAACAAAATAAATAATAGAAGCATTAAACATGATTAATCACTTAACAACGTAACTAGGCATAATATAATAATAATAATAATAATTAATAATAATAATAATTAATAATAATAATAATAATAATAATAATAATAATAATAATAATAATAATAATAATAGAAATAATCGTACGAATGGCTAAATGAGTGTTAATAATTACAAGAACAGGTTGTCTGGCACGGCGATCGCTTAATTGCCTGAAGACACAAAGAACGTGTGCATTATTCTTTTCTTTCTTCTTTTATTATACAATTACGTCCCTTTTTATTTCGTTTCGTTCCCATCTCATCAAGCGAAAAAGGACTCGTTGCACGAGAGATTCTCTCAGTTTTAAGGCTGAATCACGCGAGGGTTGGATATCGAGACGGATATCTCGATATAATATAATAAAGAAATAATAAATCAAATCGTTCTTCAACTTGTAAATTAATCAAATTTATCCTTTGCGATTAAAGAAGAAAATTTTCGTTCAAACGAGAAAGAAGAAAAATATATAATGATCAAAGTAAAAGACGACAAGAATGTTCCAAGAAAGAAAGAAAAAAAAAAAAAAAAAAAAAAAAAAGAAAAGAAATGAAAATAAACTGCAATTTCTCGCAAAAAAAGAAAAAAAAAGACACACACACGATTTCGAAAAATATTTTCATAAATTTTCAACAATTTCGTTCGATTCAGGAACAAACAATAAGACCTTCCGCCTCGAGGTCTCTCCCTCTCTTATCTATATCCTTCTCTTGTCTCGCTCCGACAAGCCGCCTTCCGAGTAATCGTTCGATCGACAAAGGCAAGTGTTAAAATGGCAAGCAGAGAGCGACAGTTTTCTCTTAACGGCTAATTACACGTTCTTCCTCGAAACGCTTAAAACGGTAAGACTAATTAGAAAAAACCTCGGTATACAAAAATACAGATATACATACCTGTCTGCGTGCGCGCGCGCGCGCTCCTTTCAAAACTTTGCGCATACACATTTGCGTGCATTTCCCGTACAACGCGTTTATTACGTAGGTGTACAAGTGCGCTCTCTTTCGAATGCGAATGTACAATATATATAATATACATATACATATATACATATATATAC
The DNA here is from genome assembly GCF_014066325.1 of Apis laboriosa. Classification (NCBI taxonomy): domain Eukaryota; kingdom Metazoa; phylum Arthropoda; class Insecta; order Hymenoptera; family Apidae; genus Apis; species Apis laboriosa. Next base: position 796,825 of record NW_025223399.1, on the reverse strand, counting down.
ATATATATATATATATCGATATAACGATACAACGTGTGCGCGCGCACCTGTATTAATTAACGGATGAGCATCGTGCGTGACTCGCGATATTCGTCACCACCTGTTTTATCGTGGCCACGAACGGAGAAGACACACCGGACAGCGGCCGAGTTATGGCAAGGAAGAAGGCGAACGAACGAGGTTGAGCAAGGTTAAAGTAGCTGACACCACCGTGTAGTCTCTCTCTCTCTCCGTGGACGATACGTCGTGGACACGCTGTCGCCGCCGTTTTATCGACAGGCCTCCTTCTCCTTCGTATTACTCGCTAAACAAGGATAATATTAACAACTCGATTCTTCAACTTCGATAAAAAAAAAAAGATAACAATTTTCGTTCGAATTCACATCGTACCGTTAAGGATAATAAATTGGAAGCATCGGTCGAGAAAACGGCACTGCGATCGATTCGAATTGATCCAATTGGTCGCGAGAACGTGAGTATTTTTTCGAGGGGGATCGTCCGCACCGTGAGTTATTCCCGAATGGTCGAAATCGGCCCGCGCTTCGTCGGAACGTAGTATAGCAGCTTATAGTTAACGGATCGGCCACCAGGGGGTGACCGAAACGCGAGGTGGTTAGAGGGCGTTTCACATCGTCGTGTTACGCGAGAGAGCGTAGAGACGATTTGGAAGAGAAACTACCTCCCCTTTCGATTATCGTTCGTAACAATTTTCGAATACAACACGAGAAATAATTTCCAAGTGTGACAACTCGCGTCCTGCGCTCGCTTCTCGTTTTTTTTTTTATTTTTTATTTTTTATTTTTATTTTTATTTTTTTTCTTCTTTTCCCAATCTCGGACCCTCTCGCCAAACCTCTCTTTTCGACGATATATAAAAAAATATTTTTCTATCTTTTTTCGCGCACGCGTTTCGCAACATTCTCACGCCAAACAGTTTTTACAATAATGATATTATTATCGGTAATAATATTATTAATATTCATAATAATAATAATAATCATAATAGTAATAGTAATAATAATAATAGTAATAATAATAAAACGCAATAATAATATTAAACGTTACCCACTAATTAACGTTACATCTAAACGCTTTTATTATGCTTTAAGTTTCTTTCTTTCTGCAGGTACGGTTATGTTCATTCTCTTTCTTTTATTTATCTTTTTCAATTCCCCTTCACGCGCAGGAAACTCGTCGTCGTGTCCCTCTTCTCGAGATTTTGAAATTCTCCCGGGAGAGAGAGACACAGTCACAAAACGCGCTTCGACCGCTTTCCTATCTTCGACGCGAGCAACAAACGGATTTTTCGATAAATATATATATATATATATATACATATATATATATACTATTAATACGACGAGAGGATTTATTCGCAACGCGCAATAAAATAACACACTCTTTCTCTCTCCTGTTCAAAAAAGTCGTTATAACAACTACAAAGTTCTATCGATCGCACGCTCGATAGCATTCTTTTTTTTTTTTTTTTTTTTTTCTTTTTCAATACAATGTCAATGAACAATATCTCAATTTGACGACAATTTTTCGTTGTCGAGCAAACAACGAATGGATTCGAGGAAGATCGTCTTCGACGCGAATAAATATCATTTTTTTTTTTTTTTTTTTTTTATCTTTTTCCTTTTCCTTTAAACATAGAAACATAGTTTTTCTAGATAGATAGATAACCACGTTAATTAAAAACAAAACAACCAGTAGCGATCTCCTACGAAGAGAAAGAGCGTCGCCAACGATCTTCCCCGTCGACGCGCTCAACTCGACCGATATGTAACCGATATGCGAACACGGTTTAACGATCGTGAAAATTTGGCACAAGTTTCTTTTCTCTCTCTCTCTCTCTCTCTCTCTCTCTCTCTCTTTCCTGTCTCGATCGCACTTTTCAACGAGAGAAAATTCCGATTCACGCTAATTTTAAACAACCATGTCGCAATCATCGCAATCATCGTGAATCTTGAAGAAACGCGCAAACAGCGGCGGGAATGCTTTCAAATTATTCCCGTTTCATTTGCGAGAGTATCGATTGAGGGAGAGTGAATGGTGTATCGAACGTTTAACGGAGAACGGGTGACTCGAAAGAGATTCCAACAATCGATAAGACTCGCGTGAAACGAGAGATTATCGAGAGAAGAGATATGTCGAGATGTGTTCCATAAGTAATTTCGTTTTCAGAAATTCGTAAAATTACTTTTTGCCGATCGATGATGTATCTATTGTTTTTTTTTTTTTTTTCTTTTCTTTTTTTTCCCCTTAACAAAATCCGATCCGCCTCTCGAAAAACGTTTCATTACGTGCAAAACTTTCGAAGTTATCGCGACGTTTTTTTGTTTTTGTTTTTGTTTTTGTTTTTTTTTTTTCACGAAAAAAGAACTCTTAAAACGATATTATTTATGGGACTTAAAAGGGAGGGAGGGGGGAAACAATTAGTCCGTGGAATCATATATCACTCTCAACTTCATTGAGACGCGAAAGGGAAACGTTTCGCCGAACGAAATCGCATCTTCGACGAACGAATCTCGCAAACAAGAGTCCCGCGAGAGAAGCAACGGGGGGGGGGGGGGGAAGACGAACAAGTATCATCGCTGTAATACTGTTAAACGAGCGTTATACTCGACATCGAAATCGAAGTTTTTCAAGCTGGACGACGCGAAGGACGACGAGGCGTTGAACGTATTTTAAACCGAAAAAAAGGAAAAAAAAAAAAAAAATACCAAATTTCCTCGCCAACGATCTTCCCTTCCATCCATCGTCCTCCTCGCGTTTTCGCCCTCGTCTTCGTGGTCGTCATCGGAATCTTCCAACCTCCTCCACCTCCCAGATCCCGAAACCGTTCGTCGAAGCCGATCGCCCTCCTCCTCCTCCTCCTCCTCTTCCTGGTGCTGCTCCTCGAAATCCGGTGGGAACGAGCAGCGGCGAGAAGCGCGGCGGTCATCCACCTGGCCGTCGTCATTCGGCCTTGATCGTTGCCGAAGGGGAGGCCATCTCCCGGGCGAACGTTGGGCTATCCTCGCCGGGGAGGAGGCCTGGCTCGCTCTTAGGCGTCTGAACGTCGGGAAATCTGGCGTGGGTCCTCAAGTGCCTGGTGATCATGTCCCGGCGGCAGGCCGCGTACGCGCACTGGGGACACTTGTACGGCTTCTCGCCCGTGTGCGTCCTCTGATGGGTGCTCAGATGGTCCGACCTGCTGAATACCTGGCCGCAAACCTTGCACGTGTACGGTTTCACGCCCGTGTGCAGCCTCATGTGTCTGGTGAGCATGTCCGACCTCGCGAAACTCCTCTTGCACACGTCGCAGAGGTAGGCCTTGGCGGACGCGTCCTGCGGCCCTTGCCTGCGATGCCTCGAGGCCATGTGCTTCGCCAACCGATCGTGCAGGCTGAACATTTGGCCGCACACGGGGCAGACGTACGCCACGTCCGCCCCGGGCGGCATCTCCTCGACCACGGGGGACACCTCGAGGTTGTATCTCACAGCGACGCTCTCCTTGGTAGTGGGCGACGCCACGTCGCCCTTCACCACGGGCACGCTCACCGAGCCCCTCGACACGATGCCGGGCGGGAGTAGCTGGAGGGCGGGCGGTCGGCCGGAGGCGGCCGCCGCCGCCGCGGCGGCTGCCGCCGCGGCTGCCGCGGCCGCCGCCGCCGACGCCATCAGGTTCTTCATCGAGAGGTCGAGCGGGGATTCCTGGGGGCTGGTCGCGTCGCTCTCCAAGAAACCGCTTCTCAACGAGGGATGGTTGACGAACACGGACGAGGCGGTGGAGAGCGGCGGCTTCTGGTCCCATCCCGGCACCAAGTCCGAGTCCGAGTGGCTCCGGCCCCTGAATATATCCGGCAGGTACTTGGTGTGCATGTAGTGCTCGAAACTGTACGACGAGAGAGATCCTGGCGTTAACGGGGGCAGGGTGAGCGGGGTTAATGGGGTGAGGGGGGTGAGGGGGGTGGGGAGGTGGGCGAGGGCAGCACCATGGGGGGAGTGGAGGATTGGGAACACTGGACGCAGGTGCAGCCCGCGTATTTCGGCGCCGAGGATCTTTGATGAGGGGGATGAAGGTGATCGTAAGCCAGGTGGTTGGCGTTGTTCCTGTGATGATGCCTGTGCCGGTGACGATGATGGTGCGAGTGGTGATGCGAATGATGATTCTGTTGCTGTTGCTGCTGTTGCTGCTGCTGTTGCTGAGTTTCTTCCCCGTTGTTGTCGCCGTTCTCGTCGTCGTCGACGTCGTCCTCGTCCTCGTTGTTGTTGTTGTTGTTGCTGCTGCTGCTGCTGCTGTTGTTGTTGTTGTTGTTGTTATTGGTGGTGGTGGTGGTGGTGGCGGTGGCGGCGGCGATAATGGCGGTGGTTGCGGCGATGGCGATGGTGGCCGACTGGTTCGCGTTCGACCCGTCCTCTTGCTCCTCGACGCCGGTAGGCGTGGCGGGCTCCTCGCTCTTCAACCTGAGGGGCAGAAGACTGATGCCGGACGGCGGATCGGCGGCCGATCTGGAAGACGACCTCGGGGAGCCGAACACGTCCTCCTCCTCCTCGGACGCGGGTCCGCTACCCTCGAACCTCAACACCTCGCCCTCCGAGGGCGAGCTCCGGTGTTGGAGGATGTCGAGGACCTGGTCGAGTCGCTTCCGGCGGCGGAGATTGCGATGGTTCCGGTTGGCCGTGGCCGCGAGGGTGTTGTTGTTGGTGCAGGAGGGCGGTGGCGGCTTGGCCGGACCCGGGGGCGCGGCTGCAGCGTCCTCCACGGCGCTCTCGGCCATCGTCATCGAGGATGCGCGGCACCCGCCGCCTGGGCCCTTTATGCCGCCTACTACACCCTCGGCTACCACCGTACTGCCTCCCACCTCGTCCTGAAACACAAACCAAACCGCGCGCCGCTTTTACTCCCACTCCTCTTTTCCTCCCTGTCCTTAATAATCCCTCCTCTCCGTTACGCTCGTCGCCGAATCGTCGCAGCCTCCGCCTCGCCCTCGCCTTTCGCCGATCGCGCTCGATTTCGCGCGATTCCCTCGATCCGTTTCGCGCCTCGCCCCCCGACCGTCGCTCGACGAAGGAGGGATGTCGAGGGCGGAAGCCGTTCCGTTCGTTTCCGTTCGCTCACCGCTTCGTCCACGCGGCGGAGAAGAGACGCGACGAGGAAACAGGAAGAGAGCGGAGGTTTGTAACGGCGAACGATGAGAGGCGATCGTGGATCGTGCTCGCAACTTGGGACGGAGGCCGACGTCCACCGTCCACCGAGGCCCGTCTCGCGCTCCCAGTAAATCACGATTAACGCGTTCCCACTTCTTCTCCGGCGAGATACGGCTGGTACAGGTTGGCCGTCTGTCATCGAGAAGCGTGGATCGTAGCTATGGATTGGAGGAAAATAAGACGATCGCGGGATAGATCCGGCTCGCGCGAGATGGCGCCTCGCGTCTCCCGACCGACCGTCACCGACGTCCACCCGACGATTCTCTCCATAGGTTAGGGATAGGTGGGGGGGGGGGAAAGCGACGATCGAGCTCGAGCGCGATCGATCTTCGCTCGACCAAAACTCGTCGTCTCCTTCGAATTTTCTCCTCTTACGAGTTTCTTACTTTTAACGGAAGGCGAGGCGGAGCGGAGCGCACGACTCGTCTTGTTCGACGCGACAACGGCACTTTGTCATAAACGGACCACGCGCAACCGCCGGAGAGCGGTGTATCCGGCGGACTATTTGAAATTTAAATGCCGCGCGCGGCACGGCGAGCGCATGAATCAACCGCGTGTACGTACGAATCGAGGCAAACCCCCACGTTTTTTTTCGGTGTAGGAGACTTCCTTTCCGTCCGAGAGAAGTTGCACGACCCGTCCGAGGACGCTATAAAACTTGTAATATCGCCTGCCGCGCGCTCCCCCCTCCCCCCGAATAATTGATCGCCACGCAGGGATTATTGTGCGAGTGCGACACGACTCGAATTGTTTATTGGCAACGCGCCAAAATTAGACAAAGTTTATACGAGAAGGATATTGCGGGGGGGGGGGGAGAAGTAAAATAAATTTCCGGATGACTGGTTCTCGCTGCAAAAAGGAAAGGAATATACCTCGGCGTATCCCACGCGTTTTATCTTCGCGGTTGGCGATGTTAGAAAATCTATACTTTGAGCTTTGAACGCGCGAAAGAAACGGAAGACGAAAAAACGTATTCGATCAGACAGTTTATAGAAGCGGCGGTTTCTCTTAGTTATTTTTCCATTTTATTCATCGAAAAGCGAAACGAACAGTTGTTCCGAAAATTAACGAAAATTAACGATCGCGCGTTCTTGCATCCTTTTGACCATCGGCGGCGCCCTATGTACAAACCCGACTTGAAAACACGATTTTCCAGCTCGATCCAGGGAATAGAAATTCGCGTTCTCGGAAGGCGAGGCCGCGGCACAGATGTCCCGGCGAACACTTTCCACCTCGATCCGAGCCTCCGTCGCATTCCAACGCGTACAGCGCTCGGTTTCGAATCGGCTCCCGTGCTCCTCTCGAATCCTTTCCTGGCGCGGCCTGGCCCCGAATGCCTGGCAAACTCGCGCCAATGCTCGATTACGCAGCGATACTCGCACCGCTTGCGAGTACACGCGTCCAAGCGGAATGGCCTTCAATTTTCAACGCCTCCGCTCGATATTCTCCTCAAGTGCAAGTTTTCGTGAACACGCGTTTCGGAAAACGAAGGTATTCGGCGAACCGTTGAACAGGTGAATTTCAACCGTTTATTCCAAAGTTGTCGCTAAAAGCTTTCGACGAAACGCGACCCCCGAAAAATCGACCGTGTAACGCAGTCCATCGAGAGGATTAGAGCGGTGCACAGGATGCATACGTGTCGAACAGATTCGTAGATAGCCACGGCGTCGTTTTCGGCGTTCCTCTTTCCACCACCGCGATCATCTTCTCGTTTCCCTCGCCCGGTACATCTCTACCGGTCGGTAGAATCTCGCCGAGAGAAAGGGCCCCCGATGATCGGTCGTAAAACGTAAAGGGGACTCGTAAACGGAGTGAAAAGATGTCAGAACGTAAAAGCAGAGAGAACAGGTCCCCGACGAGGAGGAGGTGTGGGCGTGCGTGGCTGCCATCCCCCTCTCCCTCTCGTCTTCTATTTCTTTCTATTTCTCTCCTTCTTCCTCTCCCTCCTCTACTAGTCTCTTTTGCGCGTTCCTTTTGCCCGTCTCCGTCGCAGCACGCGAAGAGGAGGAGGTAGAAGAAAAAGGAGCCCTCGACGATTGGCAAAGATGCCTTCGAGGAGATGCGTCCAACGATGCACGCACGAAACGGTGAAGAATTTCCCGAAACTCGAGAACGCTCGATCTCTAAGGAGGAAGGGATCTAATTACCACGAAGAGAGAGAGAGAGAGAGAGAGAGAGGGGGGGGAGAAATCGTCCCGTTTCTTTCGGAGCGCGAAGGTTTTTGAGGTAAGAAGTAAGTTGGAAGGATAAGGGCAAAACCTTGACGCAACTGCGCGCGACGAGAATTCGCAGGAGAGGCAGGAGGAGAGGGGATCATCGGTGAAGAATTCCAGCAGGAATGCCCTCGGGGAGGCACCTGTAACCGCGGCTCCACGGGAGAAACAGAACAGGTTGAGACGTGGGCGTGGGTGGAGCGCTTGATCTTTCTCTCCTGCTGCCCATATACCGGGTGCTCCCCCGTTCTCGCGATGGCTACGAACATCTCGCCAATTCTCTACACGAAACTTGCTCCGATCCGACATTTCGAAAATTTCCTTTTCTCCACGATAATAGATGACACGTCTACTTCGACGCGATTACACATGGTGTATTAAAAATATCCAATATCGTGTCAAAAAATAATATATGAAGAGGAAAGGGGGAAAAAGCAATTCCCGATACGTAATACATATCTCTAACGTAGTTTATCTCTCGTTCTTAATTCGACCCTCGAATCCCCTTTACGAAATATACGCCCAATCGCGATTTCAAAAGAAAGAAAAAAATATAGAGAATACCCTATCCTTTACCGCCGTTTTAGAAGGAACGAGAGCGGTTCGAAGCCATCGCTACCGCTCGATCGTCGATCCAGAGCGTTCCTCGTTCGGAGGGAAAGAGCTGCCTTAGGGCAGGCGGGCAGGCTCGGCAGCTCGGTGGCCGGTGCTACTCCGGCAAACCGCTACCAAAAAACCAGACGGGCTACCGAAGAGAAGCCGATCGTCGCCATCTACGCGCAGGGAGCTGGAAACGGGGGGGCGAACACTTTGTCGGGAGGGGGACGCGTTAAAAATCCGTGCAACTCTCGGTCGAGGCTTAGAAAGCAGCAAAGAGGAACACCTCTCTCTCTCGAAACCCTCCAATCTCCCCGTTCAAACGTTTTCCAGGCTATCGATCGGCCTCAGCTGTTCGCCCTCCGAGTTGCGAAAGGGGAGTTGCGCTCTATTTTCCGCCGAGAACTGGGGAAGAGGGAGCGGAAGGGAGAAAAAAAATCTATATGGAAGCGGCGACAGGATCCTCTTCGATCCCTCTCTGCACACCTCCTCCGTCCTCCTGCTTCCTCTTCTCCTTTCTCTTCGAACGAGAGAGAGAGAGAGAGGGGAAAGTCGCGAGAGGCGGTGTCGCGCGACAGATTTTATCGTTGCTGGAAAATTACGGGTTATCGGCGTGGTGATTAATGAGCCTGCTTCGTATATCGGACGGTAATTAAACGCGTGGTAATTTGTGCGCCGCGAAAGGGAATGCGCGCGCGCCAACTCGGTTGACAGGCCAACTAGGGTTGATTTAAGGAGCTATACGAACCTATCCCCCTTTACACGACAGAGGCCGCGGCTGAAACCTCTCCGCTCTCCTACCTTCCTGCGCGTCGCTCAGGATCGCTTTTAACCCTTTGCACTCGTATGTCGCCATATAGGCGACGTTATATATTTTACCGTTGCACTCGTATGTCGCCAAATAGGCGACGTTATATATTTTACCGTTGCACTCGTATGTCGCCATATAGGCGACATCTTACATTATTTGGGGTCAAATTATAGCCAGATAATATTACATAATATTCATTTAATTAAATTTATTTACAATTAATTGAAATCGTGTTTTCAAGAAATATGATGTCCCTAACATATTATATAGATTTTCATATTTCAAAAGAGTGTGAGATGCGGATTAAATATGTTTATTTGCTAATTTTTTCTACTAAACCGGAAATTTTAATTTATGTTATGTACGCATAAAAATATTTTCCTTTTGATTGATTGTGAAAAAAAATTCCGAGTTGATTGGTATCCTTATCGAATATATATACGAGTGCAAAGGGTTAAAAACCGATATTTCGTAATTAGGCGTCCCGACTAACTAAAGTTTGCACGAAATTCTTCTATACCGAAGTTAAAGGACTCGAAGTCCCGCGGCGACAAGCACTTTCCTATCGGCCGATAAATAAAGCCTCGTCCCGAGAGATGCGAGAAAACCGACTGTCGTGCTTAACGTCACGCAGGGAACGGTTGGAAGGATTTTACAAGGCTCGTAGATCGCTGTCCCTTTTCGAACGAGAGCCCTTTCATGGAGCGAGGAGCCTTCTTCATGGAAACCTGTCGTCGAGCGACTTGGCGATCGCTTACGATTTTATGGAAACGATTATTAATTATTGTATAAGAAAGAGAGGATACAAGAAGAATTTCTACACATCGAGTGGACGATTTATCGCTTCGTTTCGAGCGCGACACATTTGTTTCGTTCGATCAGAGACGCAAAACAATTCATTTAAGAGTCGGGCAACGACGAGCCGAGTGTTCAGGACGTCGCGATCTAGTTAGCGCGATCCATCGTTCCGATTGGCGTGTAATCGATTGGCGGTGAGAGGGGGGGGAAGTGGGAATTCGCTGAATCACCGGGACCGCCGCACGATGATAACGGCCGATGCCCTTCGCCTTTGCTTCGTCCGCGCTACCACAACTCGCCGATCTTATCCGTCTCTTAATAAGACGTCAATTCTCCGCTTTGACCACGCGACGCAACTCCTCTCTCTTCCTCCACCATCCCTTGCGAAATAAACGGAGGAGACGCGGTTTCGTATAGACATCATTGGATCTGTTAATTAGCATAGGTTAAGTCGTGGAACGATGAAAAAGTATAATTTCGACGCTGGAAGGAAAGCAACGATTCTCTTTCAGCCTATCTGCTTAACGGCCTTTCTCCCCGTCCGATTTTAAAATATCGAAGAAATGAACTTACAACTTTTTACACGCTCATTTACACATTTTTACCGCATTTTACGATGCTCTTTTACAGCTTGTTTAAGTTTCTCTCTCTCTTTGTATATTTACTCCAGCATAAGAGCGATCGAGATAAAATATATCTCGATCTAAGCCCGAAAAAAAAAGAAAAGAAACGAGCGGGAAAAAGCCGAGAAATAAACCTCTAATGTCTTTCTGTCGTTCAAACGAAATAATTTCCCTCGCGGTATTCTCCTTCCAAATCGATCCCTCTCGTCGACAATCGTATTTCAACGCCGCCAATAACGCGAAATAAACGTAATATAAAGCTCTTATTTAAATCTCCAAGTAATTATTTATCCAGCGCTCCCTGCCGTCGAACGGTTGCTGGAAGAAGAGAAAAATTCCAGCTTCCAGCTGGACAATAATCGTTGAATGTATCGAACCGTTTGACCAATCTTTCAATGGCAACACCTTTCATAAATCGGAGCCAGCCGTGGAATCATTAGCGCCGATCCGCGACTATCGATCTATCTAAAGAGAAGCCAACAGCTGGAAAGATATCGAGAGGACGTTGGTGGTTCGAGTTGGCCACCTGTACACCGGGTGCACAGGAGGAAGAGAGGACGAAGAGACGTTCGATGCGGGTGGATTCCCTTCGAGCTCGAGCCAAGGGATTGAAATCATTTTACTTTTCTTCCGTGGTGGTTAAAGCGTCTAAAACTTTAATTCGCGTCTATCGACGGTGGAAAAGAGAAAAAAGAAAAAAAAAAAAAAAAGAAAGATTCAGAGACGATTGGTCGCGTGGGGAACGANGAAGCGGTGGCTCGTTAGCGGGAAACAAATAGCTGGCTCGTTTAACATTTGCTCCTGCCTCGCTACTCGCTCTTTGCGTCACGCTAGTGGCTAGTGGCATTCCGCGAACTAATAACATTGACCGCGTAACAAGCAGCGTCGTTTGCAAACCGTTTTACTCGGTGCAACGACGTTTGATAATGCGACCACGCTCGTAAAATCCTCTCCGCCGGCCAGATAAAGCCCGGCTCTAAGGTAATAACTGGAACGCCTCCAACGTTCCGTCCAGAATGCAAATTCTCCGATCTTTCCAAAGCTTCGCGCCGCGGAAACCCTCGTATTTCTTACGGATCGCTGGAAAATCTTCATCGAAAAGATAATCGCATACGAAAAGAAATTCGCTTCTTCTTGCTTTTTCTTTTCTCAACGAATTTGGAAAGGAAAAAATAAGTATATTATCGAGCTTTTTTTTTTTCCTCATCTCGAGAAGAATAGTTTGGAAAATAAGTATATTCTCGAGCTTTTTTTTTTTCTGAACGAATTCACCTCGAGAAGAATAGTTTGGAAAGGAGAAAATAAGTATATTTTCGAGCTTTTTTTCTTTTCTCGACGAATTCATCTCGAAAAGAATAGTTTGGAAAGGAGAAAATAAGTATATTCTCGAGCTTTTTTTTTTCTCAACGAATTCACGTCGAGGAGAATAGTTTGGAAAATAAATATATTCTCGAGCTTTTTTTTTTTTT